>NC_134485.1:53212970-53504143 GCF_040206685.1 Ascaphus truei
AATTTAAAGTCCATCATTCTACAGTGAGAAAGATTATTCAAAACTGGAAAACGTTCAAGACATTTGCCAATCTTCCCAGGAGTGGACGTCCCAAGGTCAGACCCTGTAATGCTCAGAGAAATTGCAAAAACTTCAAGAGTTACATCTCAGACTCTACAGGCCTCAGTTAGCATGTTAAATGTTAAAGTTCATGACAGTACAATTAGAAAAAGACTGAACAAGTATGGTTTGTTCGGAAGGGTTGCCAGGAGAAAGCCTCTTCTCTAAAAAGAACATGGCAGCACGGCGTAGGTTTTCAAAGTTGCATCTGAACAAACCACAAGACTTCTGGAACAATGTCCTTTGGACAGGCGAGACCAAAGTGGAAACCAAACACAGCATATCAGCACAAACACCTCATACCAACTGTCAAGCACTGTGGTGGAGGGGTGTTGATTTGGCTTGTTTTGCAGCCACATGATCTAGGAACCTTGCAGTCATTGAGTCGACCATGAACTCCTCTGTATACCAAAGTATTGTAGAGTCAAATGTGTGGCCATCTGTCCGACAGATAAAGCTTGGCCGAAATTGGGTCATGCAACAGGACAATGATCCCAAATACACCAGCAAATCTAAAACAGAATGACTGAAAAAGAAAAGAATGAAGGTGTTGCAATGGTCCAGACCTCAACCCGATTGAAATGCTGTGGCTGGACCTTAAGGGAGCTGTGCATAAACAAATGCCCACAAACCTCAATGAACTGAAGCAACGTTGTAAAGAAGAGTGGGCCAAAATTCCTCCACAACGATGTGAGAGACTGATAGTCATACAGAAAATTATTACTTCAAGTTATTGCTGCTAAAGGTGGTTCTGCAAGCTATTGAATCGTAAGGTATACCTAGTTTTTCACACAGGGCTTCTCCATTTTGTCTTTATTTTTGTTAAATAAATCATGACATGGTGTATATGTCATGTGTTGTTGTTCATCTGAGGTTGTATTTACCCAAGTTTAAGATCTGCTAAGGAACAGATGATTGATATTATGTTCTGATATGTAAAACCATAGAATTCAAAGAGGGTGTACTTTCTTTTTCACACAACTGTGTACACACACACACACACCACTCGTATGGCGGGTTCCGTTCCCAGGCGCCGCCGCAAAGCAAAAATCGCCAAAAAGCAGAACCGCCCATTTTTGGCTTCGTAAGCGCAGACTTGCAGTCCCTCGTTCTGTGCATGCGCGACCGCTGCTGTCCCCGTTCTGCTCATGCGCAGGCATTGGGGCCCCCTTCTCTGTACCACCGGATACTCCGCTGCTGAGCGTGTAATGCCGAAAATCGCTGGAAAAACGGAACAAGCGTTGAACCTAATGAATATGGGTATACATTGGGAAACGCAGAGAAGCGGAGCGCCGAAAAGCAGGGCCCTACTGTGTATAGAAATAGCATATCTATATATCCGTGTTAGTCCAGTTGCGATAGTGAACGCACCCAAGAACTGAAAACATTTGAACTCAGAATGATAAGACTCTTTGACACCAAAACAAGAGGACTTGGGATATGGGGTTTCTCAAACACTATCACAATTATTTGTCATTATCCTGCCTGCCTCTCTGCCAATGTTCTTATCCACACCTTTCCCCTCCACCCCCCCAAAATGCTGTCCCTTGTCACCGTTTTATTACCCTTCCTGTATCTTCAAACGCCACTTTCTCACCCTACCTTATCTACAGTACATCTGGGTTTTGGGGGGGGGGGGGAGGTTCCTGCTCTCCTAACCCCTGCTTTAGCTATAGATTCCTTTGTTTATCCATATCATGACCTGAGGAAGAGGGAAATCTTGAAAGCTTGTCCAATGACATAAATTGTTAGTCCAAATAAAAAAGGTAACACCTAATACTGAAGTACTCATTTATTCTCTCTCAAAAAAAAAAAAATACAGCGCAAGACACAAAATAATGATGCAATCAAATTACAAAAGCATAAAATTGGTGTTCATAAACAATATAAAAATAAAAATATAGTTAAAGTCCAGTCGATACAAAAGGATGAAGGAAATCCAATACACGAACTGTATAATAAAGCCAAAAACGCAGGTAAGGGGGCTGCGGGACAAATCACTCCCCAAAGAGTGGGAAAAAGTAAAAGAAACAGCGCACAACCCTAGTGTGTTTCCATAAAAATAGATATTGATTACTTAAAAATAGAGTGGAAGACAATGCCCACTTACAAGATTGATATAATTAGAAATCACATACAGGTATCTTTATCAGTGTGTGGCGGTACCGCATTCAATGGCCGCCAGCTGGGGGAACCTCCGGATCATATGCCGAGACACAACCTGCTGCTAGAGTCCTCCAACAGCCGCAAAGCCCGATGTAAACAGCACCAGTGGAGCAAGTCAATCTGTTCCTCTCCAGCTCGCATACAGCATGTACAAGGAGAATCCCTTCGATACACGTCACGCCTCAGAGTAGTGTCAATGTTCCAAATTGACAAACGGGGTTCAGTTGATAAGTAGTTTATTCAATACATAGTATAGTATGATCATACTCATTCAAAAGTCTACAAGACTCTCTGCCAGGGAGTGTCCAGGCAGCAACCTTTATACATTTCATTTCCTTTGTTCAAAATGTGTTACTAGGCAAATTATACTAACCACTCCTTATTTCTTAAACCAATCATCTTACAGCTCATTAAACCTGGTTAGAACTGGCCTCAAAACAGCTATGAAACAGCTATGACCTGGTACTCACTATCACAAGAATATGGGCGTTACTTTAGGCACAGTCGTAAATCTACTTAGAAACGAAACTCTCTCATTCACACCACATACACATACACATACACATACTTACTGACAAAATGGATACTAAACATAACTGACTTTACAAAATGGAAACTGAACATCACTTTCAATCCTTCTCCAGAGACCCCCCCCAGTCCTTTTCAGTAATATATCAACAGTATCTTCATTTCAGCAATATTATTTCGTCAGTAGCGTGATCACGTCACACCCAACGCGTTTCGTCAGCATCAGCTGACTTCATCAGTGGAAGCTGGATATCATACAAGACAACAATTTATAGGCTGTGCTAACAGAATTTCATTGTTCAGCAGTTTAACACAACTCAATAGTCACAAATTGAAACACTAATGTGTAACTAAAATATTAAACTATATAAATAGAAAAAAACATACATAAGTACCCTGGGGCACAAACTTAGGACATAACATAAATAAAAATAGAAATAAAAATAAGACACAGTTTATCTAATTGATGAAGTGCAACAATGCCATACAGCTGATATAAATGCACTATTGATCATGGTTGATAAAAAAACATTTACAAATGATAAAAATGACCAAATTTAAGATAAACTGTTAAAATAACCTGATAGGCAAATATAAGAAGAACATTGAGACACCTTATCCATGAACAGTAAAGAGATGAAATTTGACCCAATTAAAGGACAAATTAACCAGTGAAGGCACTAAAAAAAGGGGAGGGGGAGGAATAAAGGAGAATGATTGGGAATGGAGAGGAAAATAAAAAATGTGAGGGGATAAGAGAAGATGTGGGAGTTAAAAGGGAAGGTGTGAGGGGGGAGCAGGGAAATATATGAAAAAGAGTACCATTGGTATACACTCCCATACACCTTTTGTAAAGTGCTGTATACACTGGGCGCTTTATAAATTTATATTTACACATGCATACACGCACACATACTCTTACATCATTTAACACCTTAAGTCATAAAACGCATACTGCACAGGGGAGATGGATAGGCTTCAGTCAGATATATTCAAAGATGCACTGTTTTTAAGTCAAAACCTTTCTGTGTTATTCATTGTAACACCGCCGGAAGAGATTAGTGTCTCGAAAGCTTGCACAAATAAAAACATTTTGTTAGCCACAGGACGGTATGGTCTATTCATTTTTTGACATTAAGCTCGGCTTACGTGGTACAGATACCTCTACATCCTATATAGATAAGATAGATAATATATTTTTTATCTAGATATCTATCTCTATCTGATATAGATGTATCTCCTGTATCTATCTCCAGTGTTACTTCCCTTCAGGATTGTGCTCTATCGGGTGTATAGGAAGGTGGTCTGGGTGTCCACACGTATAGCTGTCTCCTGCTGCCTCTACTGCTCGACTATATTATTGCATGTAGTGCCGTCTGGCAAAACAGACTATTTCTTTACATTACACATATCCGTGTTGGCTAGTACAGTATGTTTGCTTTCTAGTTTTATAAATGTATTCATGCTGTACTTCTCATGATTTTGTTTTCAGGTTGGAGAAACTGGTTTGCAGTTGTCTGTTGAGCTGTGCGGATGTGCTTTACAACTAGACCTTCATGATGATCCTGAAACAAAATCTCTCATTTATAAAACGATTGCTTGCCTTTTACCCACTGACTTAGAGATCTGCAGGATCTGTGTGCTGTCCGTTTTTTTCTTGGAGAGGACCATAGAATCCTATTATGCCGTAGAGCGTTTGTACAAATGCCCAGATGAGGATTACAATGAGTTTACGAGCTGTGCTGAAAATCGCGTGCGGTTTGAGTTGCTTCCAATTTTAAAACGGGGTTTATTATTTGATCCGGAATTTTGGAATTTCTCAATGATTCAGAAAAACTGTGTTACTATGCTTGGAGACCAAGCTGCTATAGTTTTATTTCCTTCGAATACACTGGTTAATATAACTGATGCAGAAATAGTTCGGCAAACTTTGCATCAAGATGACTGTGTTCCGGAAAGAAGCAATGGGGCATTGGAACATAAAGATCCCAGCAGTTCTAAAATTACAATCCCTGCTAACACAAAGAAAAACCATACTGTGCTTGGTTCAAATAAGATGGACCATAATGTCCTAAGGCATCATTGTACTTTGTGCAATAAGGAATTTCTTGGTGGTCATATTTTTAGGCATGCACAGGCTCATCAGAAAAAGGGCTGCTTTTCTTGTGTTATATGTGCCAGAAAGTTCAGAAATAGAGTAATTATGCTTAAGCATTTAAAGAACCACATAAAAAAAATACAAAGGCAACACATGGCTGATATTGCTGCTGCTTCAAACTACTCTATGCCGGAATTGTCAGATACAAATGAAGTTAATTCTTCAGACACTTCATCTTTTTCTATAGAAAATGGTACTTCCGATAGCTCCACCAATGAGATAATGCCAGATATTCTTGTTTCAAATGTCATCTGTCAAGATTCTGTCCCAGCATCCTTTGCTCCTGTCCAGGCATCCTTTGCTCCTGTCCCGGAATCCTTTGCTCTTGTCCCGGAATCCTTTGCTCTTGTCCCGGAATCCTATCCCCCTGTCCCGGAATCCTACCCCCCTGTCCCGGAATCCTATCCCCCTGTCCTGGAATCCTATCCCCTTGTCCCGGAATCCTATCCCCCTATCCCGGAATCCTATCCCCCTGTCCCGGAATGCTATGCCCCTGTCCCGGAATCCTATGCCCCTGTCCCGGAATCCTATGCCCCTGTCCCGGAATCCTATGCCCCTGTCCCGGAATCCTAT
Source organism: Ascaphus truei (assembly GCF_040206685.1). Lineage (NCBI taxonomy): Eukaryota > Metazoa > Chordata > Amphibia > Anura > Ascaphidae > Ascaphus > Ascaphus truei. The sequence continues at coordinate 53,218,495 of NC_134485.1, forward strand.
GCCCCTGTCCCGGAATCCTATGCCCCTGTCCCGGAATCCTATGCCCCTGTCCCGGAATCCTATGCCCCTGTCCCGGAATCCTATGCCCCTGTCCCGGAATCCTATGCCCCTGTCCCGGAATCCTATGCCCTTGTCCCGGAATCCTATGCCCCTGTCCCGGAATCCTATGCTCCTGTTGAAAATTATATAATTGGCCATAATAGTGAAAATCTAAATCACTCGACATACATGAATAATTCAGATTACTTTTTTGCTTCGGATGGAATGCCCCATGGTGAGGACAGCTTGACAAAAGATGTGCCTGTATACATTAAAATCAATGGATCTTTGTGTTCTGTTAATGAAGAGCTTGTTCTAAATCAGCAAGGTAACTACAACTGCCCTGCTCAGGGATGTGATCGTGTTTTCCAAAAAATACGGTTCCTCAATAAGCATGCAAGGAAAGCTCACCCAACAGATGATAAAGTACATCAGCATATAATGAAGTGGAATAAGGGCAAATGCCGTTTCTGTCAGAGAAAGTTTACAGATTCAAAACATTTTATTGATCATCTGAAGAGACACGTTTACCCCAATACCTATTTCTGTCAGCATTTTAACTGCAATACAAGATTTAAGCTAGCAACTCAACTAACCGAGCACATGTCAAGCCATGAATCTTTTAAAGCTCAGTGCAGTTATATGAACTGTTGTGAACTTTTTGAAGAGCTTCCCGAACTTTATGATCATGAATCTCGGCACTATGAACAAAATGCCTGTGAGGCTGCCACACAGCTAACCGAAATGAAACTGATGGACAATGTTCAAGACTTGACATGTATTCACAAAAACTTATCTGATCTCTGTACTGAAAAAGTAGAGTCTGTCAAAGAAATTGACATTTTAGACTTGCCAGTTCCTACCTGGAAGTCAAGGAAGGATGTAGCTGAACCAAAGACCTATACTCAGATAGAGAAAAAAATAAATGGTGAAGATCAGAATGATGCGCAAGCCCAGGAGGCTTCTAATGCGTCAGAGATGATAGACCAACAGTCTCGGGTTCTAGAAACGCCCTCTGAATGTCTCATAATTGGGGAACAAATTGTTAATGGAAACAATGTGCAGGAGCATGCTGTCATACATGTGGCATCCTCCGATTCTGCACAGAGCACTGCAGACACTAGTTCAGAGACTATTCTTGTTTCCGAAGGTGTTCTAGAAGGTCCTGCCTCTGACCATGTGCAGAATCCTTCCACACCAAATGCAAACACTGCTTTGACATCATATGGTGTAATTGCAAAGAGGCCGTATTTCAGGCCCTTGCCTCCAAGCTATCTAGATGAACGGTACATAAGCATGCCAAAACGCAGAAAAACAAACGAGGACCGCACATCTGAAAAAGATATTGTTTGTACAAAATCAGTGGAGAAATTCAGATGTGGGAAGTGCCTAACAAATTACTGTAGCTCAGGAGCACTTGACGAGCATGTTGCACAAAAGAAGTGTCAGCTATATTTTGGATTTGATTCAGATGATGAAAGTAAGTAAACAAAAGGTTTTTTTTCCCCCTTCGTAGCCTATGATCCAACCTGGATTTTGATCACTAAACAAAATCAATGTAGTGTTCTATAAAATTGTAAATGCTACATGTTTATTTAATTTTTTTTTAAATACAGTGCATTTAAAACAAAGGAACAGTTTAATACCTTTTTTTTAACTGCCTTCATATAAATGAAGTGCCATAAAATAAATGTAATGTCTTCCTGCACCATGTTTTCCATGGGCAGCAGTTTTGGCATTTTATTTGTTTTTAATTTTATTTTGTTTGTGTGCAAGTGTATTCATTAGAGACCTTCTCTTTAAGAGGAAAAAAATTGACACATTTTGTCAGTGCAGGAAATCGGAAATAGACGCTTGTGTGCCTCTTACTGTAGCTATCTGACATTTTTTTTTTTTTACAATGTAGAACTTATTCATATATCAAACCCTTAGAAGCCCGAGTGGCCAGCTAGTCATCATCACTTTGGCTACTAAAGGCTTAGGCCCTTATTCTATATATTTCAAAACGGATGTTCAGGCATTTCGTGTCCTAAAATTGCCTGAACGGCTGCTAATGATTATTACTGCCTTAATATTTGCGCACATAGATTTTATGCTGTTAGTTAGTTTTAGTTTAGTTTAGTAGGATGTTTATGCTGTATGTAAGTGGTTTCCAGCGTTATTTTTGTGAAGGAACATTATGTGAAATTCTGAGTTCAGATGCATTGCAAATTCTTCTGTATTTGGTATAGTTCAAAAATGACCTGAAAATTACAGGGCACCCTTTAGGGGATGCCCGGGGAACCCTAGGGTTCCTAGCAACCCTGGTTGCAAAACACTGCTGTATGTTATCACCTTTTTTGGTTCTTTTGCTTTGCATTAGTAGCGTCAGGCATCAAAGGGGTTACATGTTCTGCTATAGGGGTTTTAAGAAATGCTATTACAATAACCCTCTGGTTGAAAAGTGATATTCTCCCTCCACAATTGCAGCGATTAACGCAGATTTCTGAGTTAGTGCATGCGGTACTTGCATCACAAGCTTTATGTAATGCTGCGTTCATGCAATTTTCAGGAACGCAAATGAGAATGAATATAGTTTCTGAATGAATCTAAAAATTAGCTGCCACCGGTCCTTTTTTTTCTCTCTCTCTTTCTATTGTTCTTGAGTGAACTTTTACTATTGGGGAGCTAATAAATGTCAACAATGTTTCTTTTCTTTTTTTTAGGTGCCTGGTAAAAGCTTGCGAGAAGATGAAGAAACAAAAATCATCAATTTTCCAGTAAACAAATTGGCCTTAATCAAAATGCTTTTGGTTCCTAAATGAAAAGGATTTTGTCCGCTTTCACATTTTCATGAATCATTTCAGTGGACTGCTAGATGTGTATATTTCAAGTCCAGAATAATGTCAGGTTTCTCAGCTAACGTTAGAGACAACAAATTGTGCCACTTTATACTGTTAAAGTGTAATACTACCTGAAAGATTTAACCAAATAAAAAGTTTATATTTTACCAAGATTGCCTATGTTGAGACTTCCTGATACCATGTGCTTAGTTATTTGTTGCTTTCCATGCTAATTGAACATGAACTAATTTTTAGCTCTGGGTTTAAGCCTCAACTTTTGATTTCAGGTAGTGAGAAATCTGATTACTTTGTAATGAAGAGCAGAACAATGTTGCACAAAATTTATTTACATTTAACAGTGCCCTACACCAGGGTGGCCAACTCCAGTCCTCAAGGGTTACCAAGATGTCATCATGTTTTAAGGACACCCCTGCTTCAGCACAGGTGGCTCAATCAGTAGCTCAGTCGTTGATTCAGATGCAAAACATGTAATTGATAATCTGATGACACGTTTACCTGTGCTGAAGCATGGATATTCTTAAAACCTGACCTGTTTGTGGCCCTTGAGGACTGGCGTTGGCCACCCCTGATGTACACTTAATGAAGCGTGCCTATTGACGGGGAAAACAAAACAAAAACCCCATGAACGTAGAAGAGTGGGAAATACATGCTCAACAATCACCATGAGCTTCAAAAGACAGTCCAGTAATGAAAAACAAACTGCATTACAGGCATACCCCATATTAACGTACGCAATGGGACTGGAGCAAGTATGTAAAGTGAAAATGTACTTAAAGTGAAGCACTACCTTTTTTCCACTTATTGAGGCATGTACTGTACTGCAATCGTCCTATACGTGCATAACTGATTTAAATAAGGCATTTGTAACAGGCTCTATAGTCTCCCTGCTTGCGCACAGCTTCGGTACTGGTAGGGAGCTGGTATTGTTGTTCAGGACGTGCTGACAGGCGCATGCGTGAGCTCCCGTTTGCCTATTGGGCGATATGTTCTTACTCGCGAGTGTACTTAAAGTGAGTGTCCTTAAACCGGGGTATGCCTGTACTGTGTCATGCTGCGCACACTAGTTTTAAAGTAATCGTGGTTTTATAGTACAATCAAAAAATACAATCTAATGTCATTTGAAAGCAGACTTGTCAAATTGTGTAAAAAGTATAACGTTTGAATATACTGGGGCACAAATATACTTGTATTTACAAAACATTTTATAAACTTTAGTACAGTGGCTTTTTCATGTTGGATCTTAAAAGGCATTTTGTGGAAATATTTCATTCTAAATTGAGTATGGTCATACAGGATAAATCCAAATGTGTTTAATCACATTGACGGCTCTATTTGTTATATCCTTTCCAGTCATGTAAAGAGGAAGAAGGTATGCAAACACTCATAGCAAGTTTATCTTTCTGTGCCCAGAGAGGCCTGCAACACATTTTGGATAAATGTAATAGGATCAGCAGGAATTATATCGGAATAAAATTTCAGCGATGAATTTCACTGTAAGACTAGAGCAGTTATGGAACCTTTCTGTGACTTGAAATGTGGGGATCTCTTCAATGCATGATCTAGCAGTCTACAATGAAAATGTGAAAATGAAATCATTGTTTATGTATGCATTTTACACCTCCATAGCAATTCTAATGTAAAGTGGAAGAGAAATTAATTGACTGGAAGAAGTAACCCAAAGCTCATCTCTTACATAATATGAAATATGGCCACAGATGTTTTTCAATGCACTCTATTTGGTTTGAAAATAGAGTTTAGACTTTACACTTTCTATCATGAAGACTGTGGGATACCTCATCTGTCATCTATCACTGAAATGTTTTGCACCAAGTATTTTACAAAATATTTTTTCTTGCCCTTAGTCTATAAATCCTGTTACTTTCTATGGGTTTCATCTGCAGTTTTCCTTTTAAAAAAGCAGCAGTCCTGGCGATTTTTTTTTAATGGGCAGAAAGCATTGATTTCAGTTCTGGGACACCCTACTTCATGAGATACTTACCTCAAAAGGGAGTGCCAGTATATCTGCACAGTTTAAAGGTCCTGTGTCACTTGGGCCAATAGGCAGCTGCAAGGGATAACATCACTGTTACCTGTTGGCTCGCGGGGTATTTAAGCCGCCATATTGATAGCCCCCTCTGGGCTGCTACCGGCACCCCCTTCCGAGGTATCCCAAGCAGCATTGGGTCCCCGGTGCAGAAAAAATTAACGCAGTTAATTTCTGGAGACCCCCTGCTTCAATCCTATTTAAAAAAATAAAAAGTGTTGTGAGGACTGCTGCTAGGTGCAGACCTGCTTATTAAGTTAAACAAAAATGTTTTTAGAATCTTCCCCTTTCACCCTAATTACTGTAGATGTTTCACTGGCATCAGGATATTGTAGATTTCTTTAAAATTATTTCATTTTTTTTTTTTTTTTACAGAGAAATTATTTAAACTAATATTTGTGCGGCTCTTAAATATCTGCCTTAGTGAACTTTCCAAATACTGCTTTAGTTCATCCTTGCCCACTTCAGTGTGGAATGCTGCAGCACTTTTTTCCTCAGTAGGAAGCCTCCAACGAAGGTACTACGCCCTGTCTGAAGCGTGTGTATTGTATGTTCCATTATATTTATTGTTCTGCTGTTTAGAGTTAAGGCTTCAGGTCACACTTTGTTCTGCATTAAACATCAATCTTTATCTAGTCAAATGTGGAAGATTTACTTGACTGCAAATCCAAAATATGGTAATAAAACCGGCGCTTTTAAAACTAGAATCTCACACAGGACAAGAGTGTACTAGTGGCAGTGATACAGTATATGAGTTACTTTTTGATGCCTGAATAAGCACAATACTTCTGCAAAATAAAAACTATATATATTGGCTTTCAGAGATTACAAAAAAATAAGTATTTTAAAATTGTCTTGGAGGTGATTTATATAATTGTAAATTGGAACTTAATTGTTTCAATTTTTTTCTTCTGCTCTTTGTTTATCCTCCTGTATGTTAAGTGTCGCTATGCTCCCAATCTTTTATTTTTTTAGTTGGTTCTCTACTGTTACACATTATATTAATTAGATTATCGTGCGCATGGAAAGAAACAAGATAGACAATAACCTCTACTGTAAATAGAATCTGTCAAATTATTTAAAGTGGACATTACTAAACTTTAACTTATTAAAACTAGCACTGCCAATAGGTACCTCTTATCTTTAATAGGACTGCACCTTTTAAGTAGCACAACACGCGTGTTAATAACAGTGCAGCAATGGACATCATATTCATCCAATCTCAAACGAAATGTGTACTCTCGCATACTTTAATGGGTTAAAACAAAGAGGAAGATGATTATCAGACTTGTAGAATGAGTGCAGAAGGATATGCCCCCATTATATAGTCTCATGTCTTATTTCACAGCAAACTGTATGCATAACTACATCTGTGACCTAGTTCTACATGTTCCCATCTACATTGCACTTTCTCTGCTTCGATACCAGTTTCTTTTTGCACACCAGTTTATTTATACCATGTTTGGTATTATTACATTCTAAAAAAAAAAAGAATTTGTGTTTCCTACCGGGTTGGTTTTCATTTTGGATTTCAATTACTTTTTGTAAGATGAAAGACATTAAAACAATTTAAATATCTTTGTAAGCAGTAGTGTATTGTTAATTTTGTTATCTCTGTCATTTGCTTTACGTTCCCCCAGCGTCATTCTGCTGACGACAGATTTGAATTTAATCTATATAAACTCACAAATTGTTCCTAGGATGGTTGTATTGGCGGATTAATTTACCAAAACAATTTTTTTTTTTTCAATTTAAAAATGATTTTGCTGTTGCACTTAATAATAACAATCCTTCGTGTCTACACAGCCTTGTTCTGCAAGAGAAGATGGGTTTTCCAATTATCATCTTGATATTTTGTGTGCTCAAGTATTGTGTACGAACAGTGTTAGTTTCAAATCATACCGTGAAAACTTAAATTAATTACATACCGTGCACAAATTTATCCATGCTAACCTAGTTTGGGATTTGGTTTAAAGAATTAAAAATATATCAAGTGTGTACTTAAATTAATTTCTCAATGGATCGTGTTGACCACAAGTCACAGCTACAAAACTGAAGTAAGTTAAAAGGGTCTTGCTGTATGTGCCTTTTCTGTGGCACAGGGTGCACTTGTCATGTTGCTACAATCTTTAATGGACAACAGTCCACAACTAATCTGTAGAACAGGAGTGGTCAACTCCAGTTCTCAAGGGTCACCGACGGATCAGGTTTTAAAGATATCCCTGCTTCAGCACATGTGGCTCAGTTAATGACTGAGCAACTGATTGAGCCACCTGTGCTGAAGCATGGGTATCCTTAAAACCTGACCTGTTGGTGACCCTTGAGGACTGGAGTTGGCCACCCCCTGCTCTAGAAGAAAAATGGGAGCAGACTATTGGTTTTTATGAAAAGTAAATGCTATTGCTGTCACTTTCCATACATATAAATACTTAAAAACTTTATTTTTTTACTTTTGCATTTTATTTCCCCCCTAAAGTCCTTGTTGGTATTCTGTGGATGTGATGCCTTGCAGCTTGAGCAATTAAACGGTGGAATGTCTTCATTCTTGGCTTGAGAACTTGCTATTATGTCTCACTCCACATTTTTAGATCCCGCTGGGGAAGTTGTATATCTTTTTATATCCTAGTGATGTTAGCATTTACAAACAACCTGAAATGCAAATTCTTTCTCTGAGCAATGCATTGCTATCCAATTCATTTCTGAAGTTGTTAAATATCAAATTTTAACTGTTTTATATTGTCTTCATTCTCAAACACATGAAAGGCTGTATGAGGAAATTGTTTATTTACTAATTTATTTCTTGCAGTGTGTAAGAGTAATTATTTGGGTGACTAAATGCACGTTATGCATTTAGGGACTGTTAGTTTGTAAAATATTTCGGACTCGGCAAAGAACAGCTGTGCTTCCTTATTAAAAGTCACATTATTTTACTTTGAATTTTTGATAGGGATATAAGTAAAAACTGAGCCATTGAACTGCAATAAATCGGTAGTATTTCTTTGAAAACAAATTTTGTATTGTACATAGATTTGTTCAATAAAATATTTTCTTTGTTGGTACCAAGGATGTGTGATTTGTCTGAGAACAAATTGAGTTTTTTTTCATGTTGCTATAACTATATGTTGAATTCCCTTTTTATGCATATAAATTTTAGAACTTGTGTGCCAACCTACTGAAGGTAAGATGGTAGAAAGAGGTTATGGTCCTCGTTTACGTGGGATACAGTAACACAAGAACAAATGAATGTATGTGTACGTTAAGGAGAGAATGCACATGTTACCATTATTTTCTATCGAGCGAGATGCAACATTCAATATGACGCTATCGCATTAGCAATAACGTCTGCTAGATCTGTAACATGATGTGCATTTAAATGTATAATTATGTATGCAAATACAATAGGTAAAATGATCATAAAGCTAATTCACGGTTACATCTGTTACTTGTTACTACTTTAAATTAAACAAGTAGTATTAAATTAAAAAGCATAGATTTTTGTATGTACGTAATATATTTGCTTACTTCGTATCCCTTATTAAATATCGTTACAGATTTTTTTCATGGCGCCCTTAAATTGAGGCTTAAGTGTTTATTTTATTAGGATTGACACATGTGTTGGTGAAATGTGAACATTTCTATTACATTTTGTAGGAAGATTGAAATGTAACGTTTGATCCTTTTTGATTGAGCAGCGGCACACTAAGGGCCAGTATAAACGCTTCTTCGGTTTATTTCTGTGTTCCTTTTAATTATTATTGTATTTGTATATTTATTCTTTTTTTGAGGGAGCGCCACAGCCACTCTTTATAGTTGAACAGGAACATAATTTACTCAGCAACCTGTAGATATACACGATTTACAGACTTCTCTCTGGTCCCAGACTTCAGGATGGTCCTGGGTCAGCTTTGAGGCTTGAGGCCTTTCCCGTTGCCCTTTGCTTTTCCTTAACCCCTTGATTGGCTGAGGGTACAGTCCCACCCCAGAGGGCGAGACAACACTAACACAATTTAGGGTTGCAGCTTCCTTCGTACAGATGGGGAAGGTACAAGGTCTGAGCCCAAGATTGGGCACAACACAGGCCCTGTCCCGCCTCCACTACTGTCACTCAAGGAAGCTGCTTGGGTGAGGGAAAACCCAAGATTGGTCCTGACACAGCCTGCACTTACCAGGACTTGCATGCCAAAGATTTCTCACTTTTTTTTTTTGCGTGGTGCAATATTATTTGGCAGAGTGGAGAAATCTTTTTTTTTTTTTTTTCCAGAATTCAAATCTAAAAGATACAAAAAATAAAACAGCTGCCATGTTTTGTTTATATATATATATATATATATATATATATATATATATATATATATATATATATATATATATATATATATATACAGTGTTCGACAAACTTATACATTTGCTCGCCCCGGGCGAGTGGATTTAACCCCCGGGCGAGTAAATATTGGCCCAAGCAGCACACGTTTGGTACTAGGTGGCGAGTAGATTTTTTGGTGATTTGTCAACCCAGGTTATGGTGGGTAAAAAAAAGTGACAAAAACCCTCCACAGTAAAGCATAAAGCAATTGTAAATATTCCTGTATATTCATTTGCATGTCTTAGACAGGTCTGCAACCCTGTCTTTCACCATTATCACCCAGCACACAGCACTTCCACTGCAGCAAGGGATTCTGGGAAATGACATGCAAATGAGCACACAGTGCCACCTTTTATCTCAAGCTCACATTACATGAGCAACTCTTAGCCAATGCATGCTGCATTGTGTGTGTGTGTGTGTCAGTGTGTGCTCATGTAATGTGAGCTTGAGATAAAAGGTGGCACTGTGTGCTCATTTGCATGTCATTTCCCAGAATCCCTTGCTGCAGTGGAAGTGCTGTGTGCTGGGTGATAATGGTGAAAGACAGGGTTGCAGACCTGTCTAAGACATGCAAATGAATATACAGGAATATTTACAGTTGCGATATATATATATATATATATATATATATATATATATATATATATATATATATATATATACACACTAGCTGATATACCCGGCGCTGCCTGGGATTTTATGTTCTGGCTCCCCCTCTCTCTCCCTTCCACTGTCTCCCCCCTCTCTCCCCCGTTGACAGCAATACCCCCCCCCCCCTTCACAGCTTCGTTACCCCCCCTGTTCACAGCTCTGGTCCCCCGTCCCCCCAGTTCACATCTCCAATTCCCCCCCCCCCCTGTGTATTTGTCAGCTGACTGAGGGGGGAAGTGTGTCAGTCAGTGTGTGTGTGTGTGTCAGCGTGTGTGTGTGTGTGTGTGTGTCAGTCAGTGTGTGTGTGTGTCGGTCAGTCAGTGTGTGTGTGTGTGTCGGTCAGTCAGTGTGTGTGTGTGTGTCGGTCAGTGTGTGTGTGTGTGTGTGTCGGTCAGTGTGTGTGTGTCGGTCAGTCAGTGTGTGTGTGTTGGTCAGTCAGTCAGTGTGTGTGTGTGTGTTGGTCAGTCAGTGTGTGTATGTGTGTCGGTCAGTCAGTGTGTGTGTGTGTGTCGGTCAGTCAGTGTGTGTGTGTGTGTGTGTGTGTGTGTGTGTGTGTGTCAGACAGTGTGTGTGTGTCAGTCAGTGTGTGTGTGTGTGTGAATGACTGGGTGGGTGACTGACTGGGTGGGTGAGTGGGTGGGCGACTGCGTGGGTCGGCGACTGGGTGGGTCGGTGACTGGGTGGGTGGGTCGGTGACCATGTGGTGACTGGGTGGGTGAGTCGGTGACTTGGTTTTGGTCGGTGACTGAGTGGGTGGGTGACTGGGTGGGTTGGTGAGTGGGTGGATGGGTTGGTGAACTAAATGGAATAGATGGGGATACAAGGTGGTATGGAGGTAGAATGGGGGCAAGTGCAAGTTTGACAAGCAGTGAGACACCCATAGTAAATACAGATAATACTAGAAAACTTCTAAAGACTAAACCAAGTGGGAGCAGAAAGGAAGGAGCAGATAAGATAATAGTACAGGCTGAAAAAAATCTTAAATGCATGCTTGCTAATGCAAGAAGCCTGACAGATAATTGGGGGAGCTTGAATTAATAGCTGCAAGGGAGCAGTATGATATCATAGGCATTACTGAAACATGGTGGGATGAAACTCATGACTGGACAGTTAATCTAGAGGGGTATTCTCTTTTTCGGAAGGATCGAACAAATAGAAGGGGAGGTGAAGTATGTTTATATGTTAAACCGGATCTAAAACCTATTATAAGGGATGATGTCTATGAAGGGAATGATGAAAATGTAGAGACTTTGTGGATAGAAATTAGCAGTGGAGATAAAAGTATAAAGAAAATGTTTGTGGGAATATGCTACAAACCACCAAATATCTGTGAGATTGAGGAAGCTAAAATACTTTTGCAAATGGAGAAGGCATCAAAACTGGGTCTTGTTTGCATAATGGGGGATTTTAATTATCCAGACATAGACTGGGGCAATGAGATTAGCGTTACAACAAAAGGAAACAGGTTTTTGGGGGTGCTTAAAGACAATTATATGACCCAAATTATTGAGGAACCAACCAGGAGAGGGGCAGTTCTGGATTTGGTCATATCAAACAATGTAGAAGTACTGTAATACCCAAATGTTCCAGGACTTGAATATTTGTTAACAGTGATCATAACATGGTCTCATTTAAAATAAATTATCAAAAAACAGATCACTTGGGTTCAACAAAGACCTTAAACTTTAGAAAGGCAGATTTTAATAAACTGAGGTCTAATCTAGTAGTAATACAATGGGATGATGTTTTTGCAGGGAAAAATGTAGAAGATAAATGGGCAGTCTTTAAAACATTGTTAGAAAAGCACACTTATCAGTGTATACCCTTGGGTAATAAGTATAAAAGAAATAAGTCAAAACCAATGTGGCTAAATAAACAGGTAGGGGAGGAAATGGACAAGAAGAGGAAGGCGTTTAGATTCTTTAAGTCAGAAGGGACAGAGACATCGTATCAGAATTATAAGGAATGTAACAAAAATTGCAAAAGGGCAATCAAATTAGCAAAAAATGGATAATGAAAAAAGGATTGCAATAGAAAGTAAGGTCAACCCTAAAAAGTTCTTTAAGTACCTTAATAACAAAAAAATGAGAAAAGAAAAGATAGGACCCTTTCAGTGTGAGATGGGTAGGCAGATTATTGGAGATAAGGAAAAAGCTGAGGTATTAAACAAATTCTTTGCCTCTGTGTTTACCAGGGAAGAATCAAGTTCAATAGTAGTACCACAGGAGGAAGCCACAACCTCCATATTAATGAACAATTGGTTAACTGAGGAAGAAGTTCATAAGCGACTTGAAAAAAATTAGTTAAAGTAAATAAGGCACCTGGCCCCGATGGCATACATCCAAGAGTTCTCAAGAAGTTAAGCTCAGTAATAGCAAAACCATTATATTTAATATTCAAAGACTCCATTTCCACTGCCTCCGTACCACAAGATTGGCGTAAAGCAGATGTGGTGCCTATATTTAAAAGGAGCTAGTTCACAACCGGGAAAATACAGACCTGTAAGCCTGACTTCAATAGTAGGGAAACTACTTGAAGGTTTAATATGGGATAATATTCAGGAATACCTAATGGAAAACAAAATTATTAGTACTAGTCAACATGGATATATGAAAGATAGATCATGCCAAACTAACCTTATTTGGTTCTTTGAGGAGGTAAGTAGGAATTTAGACCAGGGTAATGCAGTTGATGTGGTCTACTTAGATTTTGCAAAGGGTTTTGATACGGTTTCACACAAGAGGTTGGTGTACAAAATAAAGAAAATTGGACTCAGTAATAATATATGCACCTGGATTGAAAACTGGTTAAAGGATAGACAACAGTGGGTTGTCATAAATGGAACTTTTTCAGGTTGGGCTAAAGTAGTGAGTGGAGTACCTCAGGGATCGGAACGGGGACCCCTGCTTTTTAACTTGTTTATTAATGACCTTGAGGTTGGGATCGAGAACAAAGTCTCCATCTTTGCTGATGATACTAAATTGTGTAAGGTAATAGAATCAGAGCAGAATGTAATTTCTCTTCAGAAGGACTTGGAGAGACTGGAAACGTGGGCAGTTAAATGGCAGATGAGGTTTAATACAGATAAATGTAAGGTTATGTATTTTGGATGCAAGAATAAAAAGGCGACTTACAAATTAAATGGAGATATATTGGGGGAATCCTTGATGGAGAAGGATTTAGGAGTGCTTGTAGAGAGCAGGCGTAGCAATAGTGCCCAATGTCATGCAGTAGCTGCAAAGGCAAACAAGATCTTATCTTGCATCAAACGGGCAATGGATGGAATGGAAGTAAACATAATGATGCCCCTTTACAAAGCATTAGTAAGACCACACCTTGAATATGGAGTACAATTTTGGGCACCAATCCTAAGAAAAGACATTATGGAACTCGAGAGAGTGCAGAGAAGAGCCACCAAATTAATAAAGGGGATGGACATTCAAACTTATGAGGAGAGGCTAGCTAAATTAGATTTATTTACATTAGAAAAGAGGCGTCTAAGAGGGGATATGATAACTATATACAAATATATTCAGGGACAATACAAGGAGCTTTCAAAAGAACTATTCATCCCACGGGCAGTACAAAGGACTCTGGGCCATCCCTTAAGGTTGGAGGAAAGGAAATTTCACCAGCAACAAAGTAAAGGGTTCTTTACAGTCAGGGCAGTTAAAATGTGGAATTCATTACCCATGGAGACTGTGATGGCAGATACAGTAGATTTGTTCAAAAAAAGGTTGGACATTTTTTTAGATGGGAAAGGTATACAGGGATATACCAAATAAGTATACATGGGAAGGATGTTGATCCAGGGATTCAGCCGATTGCCAATTCTTGGAGTCAGGAAGGAATTAATTTTTCCCCTTAATGGGGTTTTTTGTTTGCCTTCCTCTGGATCAATAAGTAAGTATAGATATAGGATAAAGTATCTGTTGTCTAAATTTAGCATAGGTTGAACTTGATGGACCTAAGTCTTTTTTCAACCTCATCTACTATGTAACTATGTAACTATTAAACATAGCACATAACTCTGTTTCGACCCCTCAGGGGGATCTTCCTAAGGGGGGTGCAGAGAACAAATGACCATCAGTGACTTAAATACCCACAAACTAGTGACATAAACCACACCCACTCATTTAGACCTTTAGGGGCCATCGTGTCCCTGTAAATCATTCTTGCCTCTATTTCCTCCCCTTGGTGGAACATGGATGGGCTTGTGCAATTGGCATGCAACGAAATGTGGCCAAGCTATGTTGTTTAAGCTTGAAGTGTCTCGCCACTGGTAACAATTTTAAATCGTCATGGTTGGTAGAATCAACAAGGGCCACGTTGGACCCCATGGCAGTTCCCATAAGTTGTAGATGCGTTCAAATCTAAAGTAATTCTTATGTAGTATAAGATCAATGAGGGTCATAATAAACTCTGATGGTGGTCCATCAGTAGGGCCAGTGCAGTGTAGATAGCTCCTGACTGCATCAATCCCCTCCTGGTGGGGTATATTGGTATACAAACTTGACACATCTAGTGTCACCAACAGGACATCTGTAAGGTCAAATGAAAGTACCAATAGCTTTGTTATAAAATCAGTGGTATCTTTAATGTATGATGGCATCTGTGCAACGATTGGCTGTAAGAAAAAGTCAACAAATTGTGACAGCGGATGGCACAGTGAAGACCTGGCAGGAATTATTGGTCTGCCCGGTGGGGCTATAAGAGACTTATGGACCTTGGGTAAGGTATAGAGAACTGGCATAATTGGATAGTCAGTAGTCGGGAAATTCGCCGTGTCCTCAGCGATCCACCCGTTGCTTATTCCCATTGAAATGATAGAATCCACCTCACGTTTGTACACTGCTGTAGGGTCTGCAGATAGTTTCCTATAGTGGTCCTGGCGAGCAAGTTGATTCAAGATTTCACTGTGGTAATAGGAGTATGACATTATCACAATGCCTCCCCCTTTATCCGCAGGTTTTATAATAATTTATTTTCTATTGTTGAGAGATCTGAATGCCAGACGCTCACTGTTAGTGAGATTGTTATAACTTATTTGACGATTCACCACTCGTGGTCTGGTATGAGACTCAACCAGTCCCATGAAGATGGAGATGCAATGATTCGTAACTGACGGATCGAAGACACTCTTAGGTCTAGATTTCTTAATGTCTGAATGAGGACCCAGAGTTCCAGCAGTGATTGTGGACTCATCTCTCTTGCAGAAGAAATCTTTCAGCTTCAACTGCCGGTTCATCCTATAACGGTCTACCTCCCAGTCAAACGGCTGCCTTAGATTGGTTGGGACAAATGAGAGCCCTTTCTGGAGTACCGCAATCTCTGCAGGAGTGAGGGTATAGTCCGATAATTTAAAGATCACCGATTCTGTGTCCTTCCTCTCGCACCTCTTGTCTTCGACTCTCGTGGTAGAAACTGTTGATTTCCGCCCGCCTCTACGGATTGGTCCCCGACGTCAGAGTCCGGTAACGGGGGTTTCCTGCTGATGTTCGGTTGTTTTCCTAAAAAAGGGTCTGAAGTGGTATTATCTGGAGTGTCTGACAGGTCCGTGTCGCTGGTATTATACCTTGACCCTCCAAAAGCTGCCTTTCTGGATTTGGAGTAATATCTCATTTGCCCTGAGTGCTGTCACTGAGCCCCAAAAGCCACTTATATACCTTCTGGTCTTTGTAATCAGATTTGACCTGTTTCAATTTATCACGTTTGTATTTGATAAGGTTGGCCCTGTGCAAATCTACTGCGGTCTGGAGTTTATCAGTCCAATTGGTTGTGGATTCCGATTCCAGAATATGTCCGTGTTTATCTTGAATGTCTGCAATTTCTTTCTTGATTCTCGTGATTTCCTTCGTGGACTGTTCAACTACCAATAGGGTCAGGTCCAAGGAACATTTATTTAGAATCGCCACCCACTTTTTACAGAACTCCGGATCCGTACGTCCAATAGTAGGTTGGTTTTTAACCCGGAAGCCACGAGGAAGTAACCTCTCCTTATGGTAATGAGATAGCGTAACTGCGTGGAAATAAAAGTCCACTTCTCTCTTCTTTAAACGAATTAGATCATTATAAACATCAGTAGGTTTCTCCGGCCCAAAAACATCTACTGATTCTGTATAACGTATTTTAGCTACATCTGCGTCCGTGTAGCCTAGTGCAGCGGTGCGCAAACTGGGGGGCGCGACCCCCAGGGGGAGCGCGAGACTGCCGGCGGGGGGGCGAGGGGTTTACAGAGGCCCCGCGCGCTTCCCGAAGGCACTTAAATTAAGTGCCGGGGGAGCTGCAGGGCCTCTGTAAACCTTTACTTACCTAGGCTCCGGTGGTTTCCTTCCTGCGTCGCCATGGCAACGCGGCGTGAGGTCATGTGATGTCACGTTGCTATGGCAACGTGACGTCATGATGCCGGAGCGCAGGTAAGTGGGGGTTGGGGGGGCGCGGGAGTGAGGGGACCGCCAGCAGGGGGGCGCAGAGAAAAAAGTTTGCGCCCCGCTGGCCTAGTGTATCAGAAAGATCAGCGAATATTGCAGCTGCGTCAGCAAAATCTTCCATATCTGACAGTCCTGAATCTCAAAGTAATAGTAATACTCCAATATTAATTGTAAAGCGGCTGAGGAACCGTAAATAACACACTCCGGGTGCACAGTGCGTAATTCAAATATGTGGTAAAGAAACACTGGCACTCCTGTACAGGTAAATGTTAGACTGGTGCATGTCCCATAGAGTTAACAGAGGTATACATTACCATGGAATGGCAAGGAAGCGACAGCACTCAGGTTGATCTCACTATCCTTATCCCTCAACCCTGTATGGGGGGCATTATTATCTTTATTAATTTAAATGCCGTGTGGGATTAGACTGTAGCATGCCACACCGCTGAGTACATAGAGAGGTGTCACGCTGTGTGCACCCTATGAGGTGGTTGATACAATTGTTAGGATGTTACAAATAGTTGTTGAGATCTTTAGGGCAGCCAGTAGATATCTGACATCGGAAGATTATAGCATGCGCATGCGCCGTTACCAGGACATTCGCGGACGCTGTGAGAAGCCCCAGAGCGGCGAATTTGATCATCACGCATGTGTGGTTGCCATGCCAACCAGGGACATAATGCGATCGGTGTGAGGAAGCCTCCTAGTGACGGAGAGGCCGGACAGAACTAAGCTATGTGATGGCATTAGACCTATAGCACCAGGGCAACACAGACACAGCTGATCCTCCTTGAATGTGTGATTTATACCTGCTGATGCGCGCAAGTATGTTTTTTTAATGAGTGGGTGTGGTTTATGTCACTGGTTTGTGGGTATTTAAGTCACTGATGGTCATTTGTTCTCTGCACCCCCCTGAAGAAGATCCCCCTGAGGGGTCGAAACGTTGGAGTTATGTGCTATGTTTAATACACGTTTGTTTCTTGCAACCTGAGTGCTGTCGCTTCCTCGCCATTCCATGGTAATGTGTGTGTATATGTGTATATATATATGTGTGTATGTATGTATATATATATATATATATATATATATATATTATAATTATTATTTTTTTTTAATAACTGGTATATAAAACTTTTGCGAAGATACGCATTAGCCAGAATCCCTGGTGGGAGTGGAAGCATTGTTTGCTAAGCCATGGGTGCGCAAAGTTTTCTCCCCGCGCCCCCGTCTGCACTTCTCCCCTGCACATGCCCCCCTCGGCTCTGGCGGCATCATGGCAACAGAACATCACGTGACCCTGCGGCGTCATTTGATGCCGAGTTACCATGGCGATGCGTCACCGAAGACCAGATAGAAGTTAGGCCACACTTATAGTAGTGGCTATGGGGACGGCGATGCGACCGTCGCTATTGTTGCACTGAGGTGCAGGAGGGTGACGGGGCGGGGCCCATGATGTCACTGGAGCGGTTTGCCCTCATTGGCTGAACCGCTCATGTGACTGACGTCACGCTTCCGTCGCTGGCTAAATACAAAATTCTTTGACTACAGCGATTTTGGTCGCTGTGTCGCGCCCACGACGGTCTTAAAGTACTTGCAGCGCCGTTGCCAGTATAATAAGCGCAGTCTAAGGATACGCTTATAATGCTGCCGACACGACGGTCAAGCTATGGTCACTGGAAAAATCAAATACAGATGACTTCCAGCGATAGCAACCAAGCCGTCACATCGCTCTTACTATAAGCGCACGCGACAGCAGCAATGCATTTGTTTTGCCGTTGCTATAAGCGCAGCCTTACAGAGGCATTGCGCAGTCCCCCGGTGTTTCATTTATATGCCTTGGGAGAGAGCGCGGAACCTCTTTAATAGTCACGCACCCCTGAAAAATCTCACGACCCCATTTGCGCACCCCTCTGCTAAGCGATAATGCGGAGGGACAGGGTTGTAGACCTGTCTGAGACTTGCAAAAGGACCACAAGTGGTATTTTTATTTGCTTATTCTATAAGAAGCCACAACGTCCCCGTCACCCCCACTCCTGGCCTTGTGGATTCTTATTGACCTGTGGTATTTTAATAGTGGGGGAAGGTATTGCTGCTTTTTACTTGTATTTACCAGTGAAACCCCATTGAGGTCTAGAAAGTGATTGTGCTAATGTAGGTGAGATTCATCACTTGACCTGGGTTAGTGGTGCTTTAAAATGTCTTCCACTGTACCAATTGTAATGCAGAACTGCCTCCATGCAAATACTTTATCTTGTATTCTCTTCATCGGCACACAGTCCAACTGTCCCTATTCATAAAACTCCCTCAATGTTTTAAACA
This sequence comes from Ascaphus truei, assembly GCF_040206685.1. NCBI lineage: Eukaryota > Metazoa > Chordata > Amphibia > Anura > Ascaphidae > Ascaphus > Ascaphus truei. Next base: position 53,237,185 of record NC_134485.1, read on the forward strand.
CTTACATTTGTTTTTTTAGGTGGATGTAAAAATAAAATAAAAACCCCAAGTCAATGAATTGAACGTTAGATGAACATTAATGAATTTCCGAGCATCTCTTACTCTGGGGGATTTATATTGGGTGTCAGGGCTGTACCGGTGGGCATGGGGCATGGGGCATGGGGCCCGGTACAATGTGCTGCTCACTGCATCGCCTCACCTGCAGCAATCGCTGTGCTGAGGAGCCCAGGAACGTTAGAGCCGGACAAGTGGTTTCTGCCGGATGTGACGTCCATTTCATGGAACGCGGAAGTGATCTTTCAGTGCGGTTCACGCCGCACTGCTTGTTACCCGCCTGGCATAGTCGTGGTGTTCTGGCCATGGTGGGCCTGAGTGCGCGGGAGAGAGCGGGTTGCAAGCAATTGCTGGAGCTGCTGGGAACCTCCGAGCTGCTGGCTCTGGCAGAGACTGTTACCAACCGCTTGATACAGGTGCAGAGCAGAGAAGGTGAGAGCCTCGAGCTGCGGAGGGAGGAGATGTAGACTGAATATGTGAGCTGCAGCCTATAACATAACAGGACACTCAGGCGAAAATAGCACCATCCTAATGATGCATACATTTTAATTAACCAAGAGAGCATTACACTATTGTACTGACGACCATGTGTACTTTATTATTACCCAAGGATGATAACATCCTAATGGCATATACATTTCATGTAACTAAGGGAACAAATCACACTATGGTTGCCACATTTATCTTTTTATAATATGTGACACCGAAATCCAGTATGAAAGTTTGATGCATGATTTACACATTCCTGAAACTGAATGGGATCGCCCACTTGACCGCTATATTCTTCTTTTTTTAATTTTTTTTTCTATCCCCTCTGCTCTTGGCGGGGAAAGATGCGCACTGAACTAAGAAGTATCGGTGGAAGAAAAAGTAACACCAATAGCAGTGTTTCCCAACTCCAGTTCTCCGGGAACCCCGTCAGGTCTTAAGGATATCCCTGCTCCAGCACAGGTGGCTCAGTCAAAATGACTGAGCCGCTGATTGACCCACCTGTGCTGGAGCAGGGATATCCTTAAGACCTGACCTGTTGGGGTTCCATGAGGACTGGAGTTGGGAAACACTGGTCTATAGGGGTGGGTGTCATGGTATTATGTGATGACCATGCAGTGTCCTAACGTTATTATTTGAATAATTTATTAAGGTGACATCTATTGGAAAAGGGAACTATAACACAAGTAGAAATCTTTTACGGTTTATTACTTCATTACAGTAATTTTAAGTTCAGGATTTCATGTCAAGGCACTAAACATGGGACAATTAAATGAAATAAGGGACCATCTCGTATATACGGATGTTTGGCTAGCCTACAACTAGTCGCAAGTATAATATATCTAACCAGGGCAACATGACACCATCCTACTAACGTACAACATATATAACATTGGGAACGTAATAACTTCCTAGTGATCAATCCAGGAAGTGTCAGACTGGGATATACATTGTTTAACCAGGAGATGACACCACACTAATGACATACAAAAAACACAACTAACCTTTCAATATCCTAGTTAAGATTGCTTACTTCATCCCTCCCCCCCCTCCCCCCACTTGCAGACCCCTCAACCCCAGGTTGCTTGCTCTTTCAGTGTACACCACAATTGGCCATATACAGTAGGTGCTGTGAGCCAGATGCTGCCTTACAGCAGTAGAGCAGTGGTTACTCCCTTTAGTGTTAGACACCTTTAAACAAGCAGTCCAAGCAGCTTAAAAAAAAAAAAAAAAAAAAAAAAAAAAAAAACTTTTTGTTTTAATAAATTCACCATTTGGTAACCTTTTTTTTAAAACGAATTACTTTAGCTGCCGATCGATTTGTTCTCCCGGGATGCATCCCAGGGTTCATGAAATGACTGTTTTTCCGTTTCAATCAATCCTACAGTCAGTGTAACTCAGCAGCTACAATGTATTCTTGTATTACAATGGTGACATTATCTGTTGTTACAGTTTGCAGGTCAAACTGCTGGGCATATTGTAAACAAATGATCACAAGCAACAAAGTGTTGCACAGATATTGCCCTCCTGGGGAGATATGCTAAAGCCTCCTATAGAAATCAAAAGATGCTCAGTATATTTAAACTCGATACCATTTTTAATAAGAGTTTAATTTTAAAGTAAAGAAAGTAGTAAGTTATCTAATACTACAGAACTGATTTATATATTAAAAAAAAAAAAAACTTAGGATATTGCTTGAATTTCTCCTTCAACACAAGCTGGCACCCGGGAGGTAAAGTCTGTCTGCATTTCTGTTGTATTTTCCTTTCAGAAGCCATTCATGCAGTACTAACATATAGTCAGAGTGCCACAGAGCTCTTGAAACGGAGGAAAGTTCAACGTGATGAGATCTTTAAGTATCTTGTGATGCAGAATATCGCTGTGCTGCCAACAAGTGAAAAGCATCAACTTATCCAGCGTGTTCTTGAGCACTGGAGAGACTCAGTTGTTCGACAGAGACCACCACCAATATCACAGGTTAGCAGTGAACATGTCCCTCCTAGCAGGGCCGCCGTCTGAGGGAGAGCTTGGACAACGGCCTGGGCCTGGCAGCTGTGGGAACTGGACAGTGCTAGAAGTTTGGCTTGGCCAGAGGTCAGGTCCAACTTCTGCATCCAGCTGCCAGACCTCTGATTGCTGCCGGGCCCTAGTTCTCCCCAGCTGCTAGGGGACTCTCCTCCACCAGGCCTGCCTTTCTTCCACCAGGCCTGCCATGCTTGCCTCTCTCCCACCTGTGCGCGCCGGAAACTGGTAATGCCCGGAAGTTGGACCCAACTTCCGCCACCACGCGCAGACCGGAACGGCACTTGATACCACCCCCAAGGTGTGCGTGTGTGTGTATATTGGGGTTAATTATTGTGGCGGGATTGTGGGTGGAATTGTATATGTATTGGCGGGAACTGAGGGAGCGGGATTGAGTGATGGTGTCATTGAATAATAGCAGAAGGGGGTGTGTGTGAGTGAGGGACAGAAATAAATAGGGAGAAGGGGGGTGATGGTGCGTTGTTGTGAAAGGAGGGGGGAAGGCTCTCCAGGCCGTTGACGCGGGGAAGGGAAAGTCCTGGGCCCCGGGAAAGCTGTCCGTGGCCCTGCCTCCTATTATCAGAATGAACTAATGGTATTAACCAAAGGTGTCCGCCGCCTTTTTTTCCAGGGAGTGGGCAAGCAGACTCAAAGGGCCTTTTGCCTTTTTTTGTTTGCTATAATAAGCGTGTAGTTTAAGTTTAAAGTTGAGATTCCAAGGAGATCTGCTACTCCCAGCTTGTCCTTTAGAGCAGATGATTCCAGTAACATATTTACTGGAATTAATCAGGGGATTGATGCTTTTTTTAGTGAAGTGAAGCAGCTTTGCAATTTCTGCCAGAATGAAAATATCTATCTATATCCTTTTTTTTTTTTTTTTAATGTTTGCACCATAAAAATTATTTAAACGTTACTTGGTGGAACTGAATAACTTGCTTTTTTTTTATTTATTTTTTTAGAGTTTCTTGGTTACAAACGCACAACAATAAATCCTCTTGCTGCCCTCAGGTCTGGGAAGTGGTTAATTTCTATATTGTAATTTGATTGTTGGATGAACATACAGCCCAGCCCTCTTAGTATGATAGAATATAATAACTTTATTTCATGTAGCGCTTTTCTCCCAATGGGGGACAAAGCGCTTCACAATTACAATATAGCATGCGGTACGCTATGCTGTATATAGACTTTTACAGACACGTCGGGACAAGCTAACCATCTATTTTGATGCCTGAGGCACAAGAAGATGGTTACATAATGACATAGTTACACAGTGGATGAAGTTGAAAAAAATACATGCCCGTAGAAGAGTTCAACCTATGTTAAATTTATACGGCAGATACTTGGCCTATATTTGTATTTACAGTATTTTGATCCAGAGGAAGGCAAACAAAAAACCCCATTGAAATATCCAAAGCTGTCTCATAAGGGGGAAAAAAATGAATACCGTCCTGACTCCATATATTGGTATAGCACAACACGTTAACTCTAAGGTTAGCGAAAAGAACCCAGTTAACTGCACTCAAAGTAATATTAATAGCTAAATTAGCCTGGGATACCAATTGTCCCACTATATGAAGTAGAATCACCCCTACCTAGTAACAAACTAGAGTGAGTCAGAGCTCACAAAAACCAATAATTCAAAAAAAAAAAAAAAAAAATATTTATTAATTATAACAACCACGACGACTTAAAATTACAAAACGAACAAATACTAAAATCCCCTATGGGGTGTTGAATCTAGACCTGTTGGGTGTAAGTCAATTTATGAGATAAGACTCAAATAATAGGATTATTATCCTCAACATACACCAGTTAATAAATGCAGTGGTTGGTACGCAGTGGAAAAAATCCCCTGTTGGTGTAATCACCTAATAGGCACATAGTATACCAGGTATCAGATGACATATAAACCACAATGTAACAGCATAAATGCTCAGTATATCACAAATATATACGTGGGTATGTGCAGTATGGCCACAAAGCACGAATAGTGGAGACCTGACTACACAATTGCTAAATAGTACATCTGTAATCCTGTATAACTACATCAATTGGTGACCTAAGAAACAGCTCTTGCTTCAATCAGAAACAAATGTTATAATCAGCATGCTTAGAATAATGTTGCCTCATGTATTAGCTGCATCAAAAACTGTCCTGTAAACCAAGGCTGTTGAAAAATAAACCTCAGCAGCATGAAAGCGCTAGATCTGACACAATAGGGTAAATCCAACAGATCAGTATATCCCAGTATGTGATACAACGTTACCAGCCCCAGATAGACACTGCATGTGTCTCACGATCCAACACCCTCAGAGACGCCAGCGTGATGACGTCATCATAAGGGGGAAAAAATTAATACTGTCCTGACTCCATATATTGGTAATCAGATATCTGATCAACAACCTTCCCATGTTAACTTATTTGATATATCCCTGTATACCTTTCCATTCTAAAAAGATATCCAACCTTTTTTTGAAGTTATTTATTGTATCTGCCATCATAGTCTCCATGGATTATGAATTCCAAATTGGAACTGCCTTTACTGTAAAGAACCCTTTCCTGCTGGTGGAATCTTCTTTCCTCCAACCTTAAGGGATAAAGTGATTTGCCCTGTGAAGCTGACACTTTGATTTGAACAGGGCTTTTCCAAGTCTCTGTATTTGTAAAGCTGTACAAAGTGACAGGAGATAGTTATGTATTCTTTTTTTGTCAATACGAAGATTGCTCATAATCAGATTATCAGTTCTGCATTATGGTATCAGTGCTTATTACACTGGTTGCAAACACTTGATATTTGAAATACTGCACACTGATGGAGTATTCTGGAACAGTGGGGCTCAACTCCAGTCCTCAAGATCCCACAACAGGTCAGGTTTTAAGGATAACCCTCCTTCAGCACAGGTGGCTCAGTTGAAGACTGTTGGGAGTTTGGAGGGTCTTGTTGACGGGAGTTGAGCACCCTTATGCTAGAGTATGGGGTCTTTATAACCATACCGGGATATCTCTGCATCAAACTACTCGTCCATTAAGGACAGAAGCAGCGTTTTCAATGGTGGTGATCTACAGTGTATTACTATGTTCTATTGCTTTTAAAGATTGGTTATGGCGTTTTCTCTGCGTTTGCAGGTAAAGAAAGAAGACAAGCCCGTCCCTGGGTCACTTGACTGTGTGAAACTTGGAGAACAATTCTGCAAATGGTTCTTCCAACTTCTGAACTCTCAGAACCCATTGCTCGAACATGAAAAGGGTGACTGGGGACCACAGCACTTCTGGGAGGATGTTGTACTCAAGTTTGTATACAGCACAACAGAGCAGAATGTGGAGGAGTACAGTGGTGCCCAAATGGCAAGCCTTCGTCTGCTGGCTCTTGTACGAGAGGAGAGACTGTTGTTTCAGCCTAACCTTGATGCCAGTGGGTTAAAATGTGTGCTTTCTCCGCATGGGCTCGTGGTAGTGGCCGTTGCTGGCACAATGCACAGGGGCAGTTTGTGTATGGGTGTCTTTGAAAAGATCTTTGGACTAATTCGCTGCCCAGTGGGTGAAAACTGGAAGATCAGATTTGTTAACCTGAAAATCATTGGGCGGGACATGTTGGGCACAGTAGAGTCACTGCCAGTGCCTTCCATTCAATATAAGACAAGTGAATTGGAATGTTTCTATAATTGAAATGTATTTCATAGCACACTTCACTATATCAAGTGCAAAACCGGGTCATGGTATCATTAAACTAAACATTCTATTGTGATTAAACATTCACTTAGAGAATGTCTTCAAGTGAAACTAAGCTGGTCCATCCCTATAATAACCGAGTTCAAACATTTATGCAGATATTTTTTAAGTTTTTGTACAAATAAGTTTACACTATGGGTAAAGTAGTAAAACATTTTCCTGAAAGCCATGAGTTAAAACATGCAAACAAAATATGGCTAATGCAGTTAAATGCGAGGACACTTAATCTCTAGTTTGTCGCCTAATAGTGACTTTTTATATGATGGCTATGTACCACTAGATTTAAAAAAGTGTGCTTTTTACTTTGGAGGACAGTAAACAGTCAAGTGTTTTCACATACTGTATACTGCACACGTTTCCTATCTCACTCCATCCTCAGTCTAAAACATCACACAACTGATATTCAGTTTCGGCTCATAACCTTAATCTAAATCTAGTTTGCTTTCCATTTTGTAGACAGACTCAAACTGACAGACCCACAGTAACAGTCCTTGAGTGGGTGTCCATGTTCTGTACTTGCCAATCTCGGCACTTTACTAGCTGTGCCGTGCTGGTGAAGACTGAAACTTTAATGAGATTCCTGCTTAAAATTAATTTCGGAAAATAAAAAGTATCACTTTCCATGTGCTGATTTTTAGGTCTGCTAAATCCAAGGTGCAAGGTCTCTATAATAGCTGCACTCTATACCTAGAATAACTTGGCTAAACTAAGACTAAAGTTTTAATTCCCATGAAAGGCCTCTTTAATGCAGCAATACTACATCTCTCCCTCCCCCCTTTTTTTTAAATTTTAATTATTTGTATATGCAAAGCATGTGACAATGTATAATTCTACATTCTTACCTAAGCTGGCAATCGTTTGGTGTTCCTGTTATTAATCCGTTAAAATCCTGATTGTGTGGCTAACATAATGGCTGCTTCAGTCAGTGTAACTAAGCAGCTACAATGTATCCTGATATTACTAAGGTAACATTTATCTATTGTTACAGTTTGCAGCTCAAACTGCTTGGAATATTGGCAACAAATTCTCCCAAACAGGAAACTGTTACAATGATCTTGCACTGCTTGGGAGGTAGGCTAATACCTGCTATAGAAATCAAAGGATGCTTAAAAACCCATTACAAATGGCACTACGAGTTGAATAATAATAAAAATGCCGTAAGTATCTAATACTACAGAACTGATTTATTTAAAAAAAAAAAAATCAATAAGATTTCAATTTGTTTGCTGCTTTAAACTACTGTGCATCTTACTTTAAAAAAAAAACAGACTATGGTTGAAATAGCTATAATTAAAATTCAAGCCTAGAGCACCTTGGATTATAGTCATTGTAAATATTGTTTAGTTTTATTACATGGACTTAAACTATATTATGATGGGAATTTTAATGTAATTCCTCAAAACACTACAATAAGTAGCCTATAATTAAATGCTATTGAGATGTTAATCTCACTTTTAAATTGTGTATACTGTAGTTTAGTCTTTTTATAATGAAAGTATCCTTCTGATACACATACTTTCTCTTAAGATTGCTCTACTAAATAAAAAACTAATTGTATACAAAAAAAAAAAAAGGTTGCACAAAAATAAGAATGTGACAATTGAGACTAGAAACCCAAACAAGTATTAGAAAATATAGTGAAACGGTTCTCTGGCCTACCTTGCTAAAAGACCAGTTATCAAAATGAAACACTGTTGTGTATTTTCCTTGCCTATGCCTTTTATAAGTGCTTCAGACCGAGTAGCGTGAGTAATAGGAAGATGACATTAGGCAGGCACTATGGTCTGGCTTCCCAGGCGCTCTGTTACAGTAAGGCTGCGTCCATAGACACTGCAGCCGTGCGGAGGCACGCAGAGACTGAGGGAAAGCGGGTGCTTTCCTTGACCTTAGTACGCGCGCCGTCCGGGGGTGTCTCTATGGGCGGGCCAGTGACGTCACGGAGCTGGTACACCCTCATTGGGCGAACTGCCCACGTGACCGCCCTATCGCGCGAGAAATCCATTTTGACTGATTTCGCAAGCCCGCACACGCGCCCGCACGCTGTATATATAGACGCGATCACTGCCTGTCCTAGAACAGGATTATCTTATTCCTGTGTCATTTGCAGCTCACAGACAGTTGCTGTCTCCTTAGTTCAGCTGCCTGTAATTTCTTCTGTCCCAGCAGCTAGCTACATGTGAGAAGGCTACATTGTTTCATTATTTCCTTCCACAGCCCTAGTTAGTGGGTTGCTATAGCAACGTCAGCTTTTCTCCTAGAATGGGCTATTCTATATTTCCCCCTGTCCCTGCTGACAGTTTGTTCAGTCCCACACTTTTCCTGTGTGACACTTGGCCCTTACTTCCTTTCCATCCAGGACACTGAGTGAGTACAGTACCTGCCTGCTATTAGCCCCAGCAAGGCCTTTCTGTTTTTACTCTGTCTTACCTTGATACACAGCACTTCAGACAGAGAAGCACTCTCTACCCACACTACATCTGCAAGTACCTTTCTTCCTATGACTTTCCTTCAATAAAACTAAGAAAGACAAAAGGACTTGTGCTTTGGAAGAGGAAAGGCATGAGTTAAGCTAACTGGAATTATTCATACATCAAACGTGACCCTGGTTCCAGGATACTGCCTTTAGACAGTCTGATCTCTGTGTGCGGACGCGTCCGCGCGGTCTACCCCTGTATGGACGCAGCCTTACTGGAAAGACATGTCAGGACACAATTACAAATACCATGCGCCGAGTATCCTATGGTAACTTTATTGCACCTGAGCAAGGGGGTCAACCCCCTCCCCCCCCCCCCCGAAACAGCGGGCGACCAGAATTCTGCAATGAAATGCAAAAAAAGAAATGTCGTTGTGAGACTACTTTCTGAAAAGTGCGGCTACTGAAGATTTCAGTTGTTGTATGGATCCAAGTGGCGAGTGCAAGTCCTAGCCATACTTCAAAAACCAGTTGATGATGAATAATACTATAATCTAAAAAGGAGTGCGGTAAGACCATATGTAAATTGACGGTAACCTTAAAGAGAAGCCCATCATCCCATAAAGCAGGGGTGCTCAACTCCAATCCTCAAGACCCCCCAACAGTGTTAAAGCTGGATATCCTGAAAACCTGACCTATTGGGGGGGGGGGCTTGAGGACTGGTGTTGAGCTCTCCTGTCATAAAACATAAGCTCAAACACAAACAAATAGGCAATATATGAGTAAAGAAGTGGGCACCATAATGAGTCCTCTAATGTTACAATGGGAATAAGATGGGACCCATTGTTAAACTTGTCACTGGCAAGGAACAGAAGTTATACACAATAATTTAACATGGTAGTGGAAAGCAACCAGCACAATAACGGTATGGCAAATAACATGCACGCAATCTATAATGCAATATCCAAGTATTTATTTTTTATATTTATTTCTTTATTTTATGTAAAACTATAATTAGTGATATTAATCAGCTTGCTCAGTTTTTGTATTTCTACTTGTTTTTGTTTATCTTATTACATACACATTGCTTAGCTCAGCCAGCAGTGTTTTTTTGGCACTAGCTTACCATGCGGCGTGAATCAGAGTTGGGTGTTTAAGGTTGTGGATAGGTGCTGCACTGTATCTTGAAAAAGGTCAGTGTACAAAACCGAAACGTTAATCCTACCATGAACTACTTTTCATAAAGAAGTCCAGGAGCGTGCGGCCCCTTCTGCCCATGTTCCTATTTCCCCAACCGACCTGCTGCATTCCTGTGGCAACTACAGTATCTACATGTTCTCATAAGGGGCCAGGCCTACAGCAAAGGCATCCTGTAGACCAGTAGAGGCTCCATAAAGGTATGTTTATAATTAATCATCTGGCCACAAAAAAATGTGTATACCTTTGCTCAGAAGTTATATTCTGATGAGTCATTGATGATTTACTATAAAACAGTTCATAATTCTAAACAGGATGTTTTCAAGATGTACAAGTGAGGTTACACAAATTGCAATTCTGAGAGGAAGATTGTAAATTGAATCTAGTGCCAATGTATAAATTAAATTTGATCTTATGCTCCCTTTATATTATAATAATAATAATGATACCTACCATATCATCCCCCCCCCCTCCCCCTCCCCAAAAAAAGAAAAATACTAGAATGTTTTTACGGTTGGGCACCCTCAGAAAAATCACAAATAGGGTATCCACAGTTGGCACTCAATAAGCGCAGACATAGAGAAATTCTGCTTTATAATCTAAAGGACTGCTAGGACACTTTAAAAGGATGTTTGTTTTAAGCATCATACAGTGCATGATATGTCCAAAGTTGTTGTCTTTTTTGTATGGCAAGAAGTATATAGGTGAGCTGGAAAGAAAAGCTTAGATGATGCCTGGGTGTAGCTAAAGCCCGTGCTCTTGGGGACCCGCACTGCCCCCCCTGTCGGCTGCCATCTGATCGTCTCGCTCTCTTCACCCCCATATAGATACAGGCAGGGGGGAGATGATGGTACACAGCGGTGGAGGCGAGCCACCAAAGTTAAGTAGAGGAGTTAGGCCTGGGACCCGCTGCGCCCGGTGGCGTGGGCGGCCGCACGAGCGTACCCCACCAGCAGGGGAATCCTCCCGAGCCGGTCCCAGTCCCCCCTCACGGCACAGCTCACTACACGCTGTGACGCGTCAGCCGCTAGGGGATTCAAGAGAATTGTAATCCCAAGCGTCGACGCGTCACGTGGTGTGGCTGTGAGCCAATGAGGAGGGGAGGCTTCGGGGAGCGGTGAGGAGAGTGGAGGGAAAGCAGCGTGAGTGCCTGTCTGTGTATGTGTGTGTCTGTGTGTGCCTGAGTGTCTGTGTGTGCCTGAGTGTCTGTGTGTGCCTGAGTGTCTGTGTGTGTCTGAGTGTCTGTGTGTGCCTGAGTGCCTGTGTGTCTGTGTGTGCCTGAGTGTCAGCGTGTGAGTAGGGCAGCCCGCAGCAGCTCCCTCCTGCAGCCTGAGCCCGTGGAGGGGGTAGGGGTAGCGGGTCCCTCTGCTTAAACCACGCCCCTCCGCTTAAACCACGCCCCTCCCTCCCACTCCAGCCCCGGCTCCCGCTCCCTACAGACCGCATATCGCGGTCTGTGTCTGTCAGCGCCCCGCCTGTCTGCAGTGCGGGCGCGCTGACTGAGGGAGCGGGGCCTTAGCCTTAGGAGTTTCATGGAGGCTGAGCAGGACAGGCGGGGAGGAGCGCGCCCCAGCGGTCCGACCCGGAAGTCTTTCTTAGTTCCGGTGTCTATGCTGCTGCAGTGCGCTCCTCCCCGGCCATCCTGCTCTGCCTCCGTGCAACTCCTAACTCCTCTTCTGTCTGCATCTCTGCTTAAGGCTAAGCCCCCGCTGCACGAGCCGACGCGCCCGCACTGCGTTTAGGCGGCGCGTGCACGGCACTTCACCGCTATATGCCGTCTTTAGGGAGCAGGTTTTTGCCGCGGGGGGGGGGCGTGGCCAAAGTGGCAGCAGCTGATCTGTATGCTCCGTGGAGCTCCGTTGGCCACTGTATACCTCAGATGCCTGCCTTGCCATCCACTGAAGGGATGGGGAAAGTAATAAGCACTGAAGCCTGACCCTTCCCTACACGCTGCGCCCAGGCTGGAAACCCATCTGCCTTGTTGAATTCACTTGGAGCCGGGCCCCCAACCACCCCCCCCCCCCCGTGCTTTCACTTTGAGCCGGTAGCCGGTTACCCCGTTACCCCCCTCCCCGCCCGCTTTCACGTCGTGTATCCCCTGCTGGCTGACGCGTCACAGTGCGCAGCGAGCCTTGCAGCAAGGAGGGACTGGGGCTGGCTCCGGGAGAACTCCGGTCTTGTGAGTGACGCGCACGTGGCCATGCGCACCAGGCCTAACTGGCGGCTGCCACTGCCACGTGCCATCACCTCCCCTCTCCTGCCTCTATCACACCCTGTCCCACAGGTAGGCATGGAGGAGGGGGAGATAGCTGAGGAGATATGATGAGGGGGAGAGATGATGAGATATCCTTCAATTTAAATCGAGGCAATTTCTTTCTCTTGAATCTACGAATAAGTTCACTTATAATGGGGCCCTGAACAAAACTGTGGGTTGGCCGCTCATGTCTAGCTACGGCACAGGATGCTGCAATGTTCCATCACCAGTTAAAGAAAAATAGAAAGATCCAGGGCAACTTCGGATTTCTTTAGAAAAATTTATTCAGCACAAAAAACACAACGTTTCATCCCTCCTAGGGGACTTTATCAAGTGACTGGCTTGCAGAGACTACAAAAATGTCCAGTATAAATTGCTAAAACACCCAGGTGAAACACTTAAAACACCAATTACCCCCCAGTAATCACATGGTCAGCATCTTGATCCTCCATGCGGTATGCATTCCGGTCCGGTCGCGCTGATGTCATCAGATGGTTCCTGCAGGTTGACATCATCAGGTCCCTCTGCGTGGCGCGATCCGGCAGCCTGAAAAGGCATAAGGTCACGCTGACGTGCTCTCCCTGCTCCTCCTCTTGATGTTGATCCTCCGTCGTCCCGTAGTCTTGCGATCTTTCCCGAGTTTCGATGATGTCATCTATGTCAGGCTCAGATCATCTCTGTCTCCTTAGCTGGTTATGCCGTTTTTCGCACATGCGCAATACATCCGCATTTCAGTGTGATTACTTGGCTGTGATACCATGGGGAAGAGGGCTTAATCTGGCTTGTGGATGAAACATCAGATTTGAGTGGAGTAATGGAGAGGAAAGAGTTTATTCAATATGAATACATAAATATAGTGCCACTATACCCTAAATTAAAGATTTAAAATATGGATTGTTTATTTCTTTCATGACTTAGGTTGTTTAAGAACAGCAGCAGCAGCAGCAGCAGCAATGAATGTATACTGTGGAAGAGAAATTCACATTAGATGCTAAATCAAATTGAATAAACTCGTCAGCGCAACCTTATGCCTGTTCAGGCAGAGGGACCTCATGATGACGTCAACGCGCAGGAACCATCTGATGATGTCAGTGCGACCGGACCGGAATGCATACCGCATGGAGGATCAAGATGCTGAGCATCATGTGATTACTGGGGGGTAATTGGTGTTTTAAGTGTTTTCACCTGGGTGTTTTAGCTATTTATACTGGACATTTTTGTAGTCTCTGCAAGCCAGTCACTTGATAAAGTCCCCTAGGAGGGATGAAACGTTGTGTTTTTTTGTGCTGAATAAATTTTTCTAAAGAAATCCGAAGTTGCCCTGGAGCAGTCTATTTTTCTCAATACTGGATTTTTTAGGCAGATATCCCTGAACCAGGAGCACCGGTATCAGCAAGTATTTTGATTTATTTTTTTGTGGTGTGCAGCTTCTCTTGTTATATTCCATCACCAGTTAAACCATGACCAGGCATAGATAACGTACAGTAGACACATTCATGACAGAAATGGTAATTTAAAATTCACAAACTCATTTACTTTAATAGAGTCTTCCTTGTTTTGTGGTGATAGATACCTGAAATTAATAAACTGTAATGTTACACTAGAATTACTCTTCTACCCTATTCAATATGATTATTAAATCAATAAACAATGCAAGGACTTCAATTTGCTTGAATTAACTGTACATAACCTTCTCGCCACACTGAAAAGGGGCCAGCGAGAAATATTTGATGTGTTTTAACAGAATTTCAGATATTCGTGTTCCATGGCTTGCTGTACCTCACTCTGGTCTTTACTTTCAGAGTATTTATATTACCGCGCTGTTCTGAAATACATCACTAGCTTGTTTTTGTATGCAGTCAACAGGCTGTCGTTAGAAAACAATTATAAATGTCAAAAGAATTGGAGTATGTGCACTTCCAAAATGTATAGAGAACTTTTCATAGGGTATTTCAGTTTAACAAGCATAACTTTCATTTAAATGTGTAGTTAACTGTGCATTAATCTGCCTCTCCCCATATCTCTCCTTTTTGTATTTAAACCTTGTTCTCTGGGGATTTTCCCTATACGATAATCAGATATTTTTAAGTAGTTTGATTTAAGTACAAGTCATTTTTTAACTCCTGGTGCGCACATTTTTCTTTTTGTTCTCTCCGAAGAGATCATGTTTTAAGAACATCATTGCTTCAGCACAGTTGGTTGTCACATTTCCATGATAATGTGACATCACATGGTGCTGCGACGTTGCCTTTCCCTCCCCCTCTCCCTCACCCTCTCTCTCTCTCTTCTCCCCCCCCTCTCTCTCTTCTCTTCCCCTCTCCCCCTTACCTCTCCCCCTCTTCACCTCTCTCCGCTCAGCCTACACAGCCTCTCTCTCCCCATTGGGTGACCCTGCTCTGCGCTCGAAAGACTCTTTCCCTTGTCTCCCCAAGCTTGGGAGAGCGTGCATGCCCGCGCATGGGCGTGCCGGGTGAGCGTGGACGGGAAGATGGAGATTCAAAGAGGTAACCGTGCCAAGCGAGGTCAGTGCCAGCGGGGACTCCGCCTAATACAGCAGGGATAAGCTTATAGGTGTTCATCTTAGGCTGTGCTTATAGTGCCAGCGAAAGTGACGCGACGTCGCGTCAAAACAAATGCATTGTCGCTGGCGCTTATAGATGACGCGACGGAGCTGACGTCACTGGCCTTGTAGCTAGCGACATCTCCAGAATCTGAAATACAACTTTCGCAATGGCGACGTCATCGGTCGCCGGCTGTATAAGCGCAGCCTTACAATGGGCCAGAAGCAGAAGGGGACACATTGAGTTCTCATTTGCATATCACTATCCAGAATTCCTGTCTGCAGTGGAAGCATTGTATGCTACGCCCACGAGATAATGGGGAAAGACAGGGTTGCAGACCTATCAGAGATGCAATTGTTCCCACAAGTGGTATTTGCGGTACACTGTACAGTTGAAGTTTTTTGTCACTTTTTTTACTCGCCATAACTTGTTTTCTCGGGTTAAGCAAAAATATGAATAAATGACCATGCAGCCACTAGAGGGCGATAGATACATTCTGTAACACTCATAATTAGGGACATGGTAAAAAAAAAAATTAACCACTTGACTGGATACTACTTCAACAGAGCATTGAGGTATTTTTCTTGAATACACTCCTTGAATGTATCTCTGAGTAGAAGCTGCCTTTAGGCCAGTCCTACTGTGCTCAGTTTAATGAAAGCAACAACTATAACCTAATCTTGTCTGGAATATAAAAACAGCAGGATTTAAAACAAGTTTAAAA
Source organism: Ascaphus truei (assembly GCF_040206685.1). Classification (NCBI taxonomy): domain Eukaryota; kingdom Metazoa; phylum Chordata; class Amphibia; order Anura; family Ascaphidae; genus Ascaphus; species Ascaphus truei. The sequence goes on from NC_134485.1 coordinate 53,252,628, forward strand.
AATGACAAAATATACTAAACATGCATGCTTGATAGAAGACAACCAACGCTTGGATCCTTTATAAGACCATTTTCAGCCATGTTAGCTATGCATCTAGTGTACAGTATGTTGTCATTTACATGACCTATGCAGGTGCTAGACCTATTTCCTCTCTCTTTGACTTAAACAAACACAGAAAACTTGGGAAAATAGGTCACAATCTTATTACATTATATCAACAACCAGATAACCATGCCAGACTGCTTGTCAGTGAGCTTTGAACCCAAAGCATTGCCGCACCTTGAGATCGGCGCTGCTAATGGAACTCCGGCAAAGTATATGTATTATTGATAATTTGGGACACTCCCCAAATGGAATATCTCTGAATATCTCATGCCCTGTGTACCAACTGTTACAATTGCATATACAGTAGATTCTCGGTTGTCTGACTTTCAGTTAACCGACACTCCATTTTATCTGACATCTGCGTCTCCCCCCCCCTCCCCCCCCTCCCACTTCTCTCTTACCAAGCTTAGTGGCGGTGACAGAAGAGGAGGACTGAAGACCACAGGAGTGGAGGGACACAGGAGGAAAACAGCTGGCAATGGGAGAAGAGGACCATGTCAGTAGAGGAATGGAGTTAAGACAGCGGGTGGCATAAGCAGGAGAAGACCGTTAGACCATGTGAGCAGAGCAAGAGAACGCCAGAGAGAAGCGTGCTGTAACGGGCAGGAACTGGAAGTCTGGTCACATGGTCTGATGGTCTTCTGCTGATGCCCACTTTCTTAACTCCATTCCTCCGCTGACATGGTCATCTTCTCCCGCCACCACCTGTCTTCCTCCTGTTCTCCTCAGTCCTACTCTTCTGCCACAGTTGGCAGTAAGCCTGGTAAGTGAGGGGGGGGGGGGGAGGCCACAGATGACAAATAATACTTTCCGTATCATCCGTCATTTTCGGTTATCTGACACGGTATTGGTCCCGTTTAGGTCGGATAACCAAGTCTCTACTGTAATAAATAATCTTTTTTTGTTTGTTTGTTTTTTTGTCATGCACATACAGTGTAACGGGCTGTAGAGACAGCAACGGCAGTGTTTAATATATTGCCAAGGAATAGAAAGTGACGCAAAGAGAGTGACATTAATATGTGGCCAACATAATGAGAATTATATTCATCATTTGATCATTATCATTCTTTCATATACATTGGTGATATTCCTTTACAATAAAAAGCATGTGTAATTAATTAGATGCAACATCAAGAAGATCAGGTAATATTTAAAGGAGATAAAATGTAGTCTAGAGCAAGCTCCAATGCACATCACAAACCTATATTGTACCTAAACTCTACAGTTCTTAGGCTCTCTCCATAGTAGGATGCGCTAGCTTCCACGTTCCTCCTCTGCGGTTTCGTGCTTGCAAAAGAAACTTGTTTGTATTGCGAAGCGCCGCTCTCCCTGTAGCGCATGTGCACACGCTTGTGCGCGCGCACTATGCACTATTGCATTGCCATCCCAGCGTTTGTTTTGGCGTGAGCTACGTAGCCTGCACTATGGATGAAGCCTTACCCTGCTGATTGTGTAACATAAGTGCATAGACATTATATAAGCACTAAACCTTCCCCAACTATTTTACATCGTTATACTTGTATGCAGTACTCTGCTAAAAGTATGTATTGTATTATATTGTGAAACAAGTGTAATCTAAATTCAAAACAAATCTAATCTAAGGCGACCACAGTCATGTGCAAAGTCACAGTGCTCTTTGGCATTGCAATGTTATATTAACATAAGAAGGCTAGAGCTGTGTGACTTTGTAATAGTTTGAATTCTGTTTTATTTTGTTTACAGATGTTTGTTGATGAGTGGACAGAGGGGGGGGAGGGAGTAAGGGACTGCATCATTATAATAATGCTAGTATGTACAGTATATCTTTTATAGCTGTATTTAGCACTTTAAAAGAGAGACAAAAAAGTACAGGGAATTATAGTATAAGTGCAACAAATTAGACAATAGGAAAGGAACATGCCTGCCCTGGAGAGCTTACAATCGAAGTGGTATGATGGGAAACTTATGGAGACAGCAGGTGAGGGAATAAATGTAGTAGATGGCAGTCTTTGGTTGGAATGACTGTGGGCGTGGGACAGTAGCCATGAGTCTAAGCTATTGGATGCTTCATTTAGAAGGTGAGTTTCAGGTTAGTCTTAAATGTGGGGAGAGAAGGTGCATGGCGTATACTGAGCGAAGGAGTTCCACAGGTAATGGATGTCACAGGAGACCAGGACTATCAAACCAGTGATCAATTCGCCAGACAGAAATGTCGAGTTTATAAAATTAATTTATTTGAAAAACAAATATCCACAAGTATTTAGAGTAAATCAACACACACGTACACACACGTACACACGTACACACACACGTACAACTGGGGTTACCCTAACAACTTGGGTGCAGGGACCTTCCTGAAGAAGGTTCTTTCTTCCTGCAATGTCCGCTGCAGCTTCTCCCACTTACTCACAGCTCCTTCCCTGCTGCCTCAGCTAAAGAACGCTGAACTCACAGCTAAAGCTGAGCTGAGCTTATCTGATCTAGCTAGTGGTCTCCCTCCCCCCAGGTGTTTGCAATATGACCCGCCTCTGATTGGTGGGTGGAAATGCAACAACAAACACAGTTACAGGCTAAGAGTTACTTGGAAAGATCACAGACCAATTTGCAACATTCCAGCTAAACATAACATTAACCCCTTGTTCTTGAAGTGCTGGAACCAGGCGTACAATACAGATTATATATATATATATATATATATATATATATATATATATATATATATATATATATATATATATATACATACTGTGACAAACGCCCCTCTTTTGTAGTGCTGACGTCTGTCTGGGTTCTTCCCGACACAGTCTTCTAGGGTTATTTAATACAAAAAACAGGATCATGCAAAGTATTAAGCTGCTTAATTCAGGCTTCTACCTGCTTTATTTTCATCCAAGTAAGGTACTGCAGCTTTAACATGTGTAGGTTAGAGGTACTCAGATACTTTCATTCAGCAGTTCACTCATTTCATTGTTACAGTATTTCCCACACTGTTATTTCAAGTAAAAAGAAACCAAATTATATAAACAAAATCCTATCCCATTCAGGGATCTAACTACACATAGAATCAGTCTCTCTAACAGCTGCTGGCCAACTAACCTGGTTCCCCAGCTTAAAACAATGCTCTCTCATTTAGGGTCACTTAGATACAGCACAGTCTTTTAGCAACAGCAGTAAACATTTGTTTGGTCTTATCTGTTCGTGGTGGGAACTCGGTCCCGTGTCCAGGCAAATCCTCTGGTACTGTGATACGTGGAGGGGCCGTCAACCCCGATACTGGATGCAGGGGAGCAGCGATACCCCCAGCCTCCAGGCTCCAAGGAGAGAGAGAGAAATGCAAAACCTCTCTGCTCTAAATACCTGTGCATGTGATTAGAAGAGCAGGTGAGGGAGAACTAGAGCCATGGTAATCTGTGGTCTGGATTTTCCATCCAGCTGCCTGAGTTAATGGGAAGCTGTGGAACGGATCATTTGTAACTATTCCTGCACTTTCTGCTCTAAAATGGGGCAGAAAGCTGCCTAACATCTTTGGACTATGTCACATATCCCCCTCCCCAGCTCACACCTACTGGGGTGAGCGGCCATGGACCTCACTGGGGTGAGCGTCCTACCTGAAATACTTGAGCTAACTCCTCAGTACAACATTAAGTATTCACATGACACGAATATGAACTTTTTCCACGGCAATTATGGACAATAGGTTTCGTCATAAGAGACTATACTTGGCAAACATATTTTTTTTTTTTTTTTTTTTTTTTGTTGCTCTCTATTAGGGAACTATTTTGAAAAATAAATGTCTAGCACACATTCTTGCAACCCAGGATCTGCTAAATATATTCACAAAACCAGACAATTTCTATTACCTCCCTGGGTTTTTCTACTCTAGAATATGAACCTCATTATAAATTTACCAACCGAAAAGGGCATTTTTTTTTTTTTCCCATATTGTAAGCAACCAATATTTTTTTTTTTCCTTATACTACAGCCTTGTAATCTTAAGGGCCATCAACCCTGTATATTAATTTGTAGTTTAGCTACATTTTCAACACAGAGAACCAATATAACATTGTAATATTGACAAAATGCTTATTTGCAAAGTTAAGTGTCCGTGACATAGTCCACACGTGTAATAAAAAAAATAAATCGGTCAGTTCCCCCAAACATTTTTTTTTTTTTTTTTTTTGACTTCCAGTCTATTGCATCCTTTGACTTTATTTCATAGCCCGCTGCAACCTGCAAATGACTGGACTGTTTCTTTAGCTTCTGATGAGACCCTTGGACCGGATTCTCCTTGGCTCCACAGTGTGGTCCAGATTGGTGAGATATGGAACTATTCAGGCGCCGTGTTAACCTTCGTTGTTTTTTCTTTTCAATCTTTGATTTCCCTTTTGTGGCCATTACCAGGCCTTTGGGTTTTGGAGACCTAGTTGCCTCTGTACAAACGTAGTCCATATTAACCACGTCATCAGGATCTGTCAACAAGTTTGTGTTTTCAGGAACTGCCACCCACTTGGCTAAAACATCTTCTGTGGTGTCCTGGGTGTGTCCACTGGTTTGATAATCTTCTGGACAACGTAAATGAAATTGAGGATCTGGATTTTTGAATCCCAGATCAGGGAGAATATTCTCAGGAGGGTGCCTATCTGTTTCTGGAATAACAGCAGCACAATCAAAGTCAATTCTTTCTCCTTCCTCTTTGTCATCAGTGAGGGCATTGAGTTTACGTTCCCTGGTCTCCTTTTGTGACCGTGTCTCTTTTAGCCTTGGAATCTCTTTCTCCAACTTCATCTTTATAGCAAATCGTAATATTGCAACAGCATTGAAGATACACGTATAGGAACGTACAGCTTGCTTGGTTAGGAGGTAGGATTGATAGCCCGACTGAACCACTTTAGCCGCTTCTCCCATGTCCGTCATCTGTTTCAGAGCGAGGTTTAACTCTGTTTCATTTTCTCTATTCTTGACCTGCAGCTGCAGGTGCTCCTTCCGGGTCTTGTCCAGCTCCAGCTGCAGCCGGGCCCCCTCATTTGCCGTGTGGTCCAGCTGCTTGTAGATATCGGCCATCTCGCTTTTATAGCGCAGTGTCAGGCAAACCACCTGACGGACGGACACCTCCTCTCTCTTGGCGCACTGTATCTCGCGCTCAGCCATCTGCTTCTGCAGCTCTTCAACCTGATCGTGCCAGACCTCCCTCAGGGTCTTCACCTCTTTCTGGTGCTTGCTCTGGGTTTGCATCAGCGCCTCCATTTTTTGGAGCTCTGCAGTTTGTGTCGCCTGGATCGCCGCTGATTCTGTATTCTGCAGTGCTTCCTGCATTTCTAACTTTTCCTGGATCAATTGCTTCTCCACTTTTTCTGCTTGGTGAAGCTTCTCATCACCTTCACTGATCTGGTCAGTCAAGTCTGAATTTTTCTGTGTCAGACTTACATTCTCTCTTTTTACAGTCTCTAAATTACTCAGGGTATTCTCATAGGTTTTCTTCAATGTACACAGCTCTGTGCTGCGAGCGTAGACCTCATGGCGTGAGAGTTCCAGCTCTGCTTTAAGCGCGCTAGCCTCTTGCCGAGAAACCCCCAACTCTGTGATGAAGTTTTGCACATCTTTCTGGGACATCTCATAGCATAGTTTCCAGTCAGTTCTTGTTTTCTTTGATTCGCTTGGCTCTCTGCCTATGATGGTAGCAGTAGCCTTTGTCATCTCTAGGCGTGTCGTCATTCCTGGGACGATTGCGCCAGGCCCTATGGGCTGTTGCTCATCTCGGCGCCTTTCTGACGCATGTCCTGACAGTGCAGGTTCAAGTGGCTCGGTCACTTCCCCTGTGACTTGAGGAACAGTTTTCTTTCTTTTTGCTTTATTAGCTCCAGAGATATCAGTGGTCCTGGGCACACACTCACTGTTATCAGCTTCCACATCTTGCTTGCACTCACAGGGCGTTGCTTGCTTTTGCAGCTGTTTGTCTTTGAAAATTTTGGGGCACACATCTTCCATGTGACCTACTTCACGACAGGCCCAGCATACTAAATTCATCTGTGGGTACGGCTCTCCTCCAGGGTCGTGATCATAGTATGGCCTGAAGGGACACTGTTTTGTATGGTTACGTACATTACACAACAAACATTTCACGTCGGCCATTTTAGAAACCCGGCAGGGACAATTTGCTAGCTGCAATTTCACTTACTTCAGCAGCTTACATACAGCACTTGCTAGCTGCAAATTCACTCACTTCAGCAAAAGGCATAAGCTTTACAAACAGCACTTGCTAGATGCAAAAAAATTTTTTTTTTTCAGCAAAACATTTTGGTTTTCTGTTTGGGTTCAGGGTGCTATTGCATCCACACTTCGCACATTCTCTGTGTATGCTAGAAGCACAACTGATATACACAGCGGGACAGACTTCACTCATAGCATCTGTACTTTAGTTCAGCTGGGCGGCCATTTTAACCCCCCGCATTTATTTGCAAACCCACAGACTTTTTAGTGTCTGCCCGCATTTTCCACCATATGTGACAAACGCCCCTCTTTTGTAGTGCTGACGTCTGTCTGGGTTCTTCCCGACACAGTCTTCTAGGGTTATTTAATACAAAAAACAGGATCATGCAAAGTATTAAGCTGCTTAATTCAGGCTTCTACCTGCTTTATTTTCATCCAAGTAAGGTACTGCAGCTTTAACATGTGTAGGTTAGAGGTACTCAGATACTTTCATTCAGCAGTTCACTCATTTCATTGTTACAGTATTTCCCACACTGTTATTTCAAGTAAAAAGAAACCAAATTATATAAACAAAATCCTATCCCTTTCAGGGATCTAACTACACATAGAATCAGTCTCTCTAACAGCTGCTGGCCAACTAACCTGGTTCCCCAGCTTAAAACAATGCTCTCTCATTTAGGGTCACTTAGATACAGCACAGTCTTTTAGCAACAGCAGTAAACATTTGTTTGGTCTTATCTGTTCGTGGTGGGAACTCGGTCCCGTGTCCAGGCAAATCCTCTGGTACTGTGATACGTGGAGGGGCCGTCAACCCCGATACTGGATGCAGGGGAGCAGCGATACCCCCAGCCTCCAGGCTCCAAGGAGAGAGAAATGCAAAACCTCTCTGCTCTAAATACCTGTGCATGTGATTAGAAGAGCAGGTGAGGGAGAACTAGAGCCATGGTAATCTGTGGTCTGGATTTTCCATCCAGCTGCCTGAGTTAATGGGAAGCTGTGGAACGGATCATTTGTAACTATTCCTGCACTTTCTGCTCTAAAATGGGGCAGAAAGCTGCCTAACATCTTTGGACTATGTCACAATACATACATACACACACATAATACAGATGTATTACTGACAGGTAGGGGTAATGGCAGGCTTCATCTTCATTTAAAACAGTCAAATTTACCTCTACCATTACAATGGGCAGTGAGAGAAAAAGGTTTAAGACGAGAGAGCAGTTGAGGTGAAAGGGCTGGAAAGGAGGCCGTTGTGGATAGAACGCAGGAGAGGAGCAGGGGCATAGCGAGAGCAAAGCTGATCTGTAGGGAAGAGCAGATGAGTGGAGAACCTTGAAGATAAGACGGAGAAGCTTGTGGGGGATCTGAAATTTGATGGGAATCCAGAATGGGGATATGAGAAGGAGATGTGCAGAGACTGTTTTGGGAGAAAATGAAATTATTCTAGCAGAACAAATTGACAGATTGCGAAAGAGAAAGTTGTGAGGCAGGGTGACCTGTTAGCAGTATATTACAATTATCCAGGCGGGAGATTAAAAGGTCATGCATTAGAGTTTTAGTAGTAGTGTGACAGCAAAGAGCGGATCTTGAAAATATGGAGGAAGAAGCGACAATTTTTAGCTAATGCCATGAATGTGAATGGAGAAGGAAAGGGAGGAGTCAAATGTCACTCCAAGTTAACATGCTTTGGCAACAGAGTAGATGGTAGAACCAATTACGGTGATGGAAAAAGGGGATATTGGGACAGGTTTAGGCATATTACGTTTAAGGCAGCCCAGTGCCATTCGTGAGTATATAGCCAGGAGGCAACCAGAGACTTGGGACTGGTTTGCAGGTGTGAGGGTAGGGGTGCATAGATATCTGTGTGTCATTTGCATACAGATGATACCTAAGGCTGTAAGAGTTGATGAGGTCACCAAGTGATAGTGTAGAGAGAGAAAAGGAGAGGATACGGTCCAGAGGAGCGCTTCTGGATACCTTCTCACAACGTCCATGCCCCAACTCTCCTCAGGCAGTTCCATCAGAAGTTCCCTCATAAACCTTGGGAGGATCGTCCGGAGTCCGATCCTCAAGGGGGGGATACTGTAACGGATCGGGGGACTTGCTCTTCCCAGTGTGTCCCCGTCCCCTTTCCTTGCCTTTGCGGCCCCTGTCCCGCTTCCTTGTGGCGCGCTCCTGATCACGGTCCGCACACGCGCACGGTTCTCCTGCTGTGCGCGCGCGTTCCCGGTCCCTGGCCTCCCGTCTGGGGATTCGCGTCCCTTGGCGTACCTCCGTCCCCTCAACTACTTCCTCCACTCCTTCCCCCTCTTTTACCCTTCAGCCGAGCACCTCCTCCGCGATGCTTCCCCCATGCTCTGGCACTCGCGTATTGCGCACACGTGACCGCGTTACAGAGGGCACATGCACCCGCTCTATTTACCAATCCTCTCCTGATACTGGTTCCGCCCCTCAGAGCTTACAGGCCATTACCCTAGACTACCTTCCTGTCTCCTCCCCTACTCTCACACACCTATCCCTGCAAGCTCTCAGACAAACCCCTGCTCACCCCTTTCTGCTATTTGTCCTCCCTCCTTTATAACCCCAGTCTGTCCTCTACTTCCTTGATCTGCCCTGGTTCCTGTCCCTGCCCTTGTTTGGATTCCCTTGGTTTGAACTTGAACTCTGCTTTGGACTTTGACTACGCTGCCTTCTCCTGCCCTTGAACCTTGGCTTTCGGACATCACTACGCTGCTCTGTCCCTGGACTCTGGCTCTTGGACAACTACCTTCCGACCTCTGGCGCCCCGGCTCAGCAAGTATAACGTTAACCCTTACTCACCAGGCCTGGCAACACAATTACCACACTCCGGGCACGCCCTCACTGCTGTGGGTGCATGTTATACCCTTACCCACCTTAGTACTGGGGACTGCTCATGTCTGCGGGCATACAGGTGTTACATCTGGTCTGCGGGCAGCACCGGCATAGGGTGCTAGTCGGGTACTGAGAGGAAGGGCATTCCAGAGGTGTGGGGCAGTCAGTGAAAAAAGGTTTAAGGTGGGAGAGGGCTTTAGATACAAAGTGGGTAGAAAGAAGACATCCTTGAGAAGAACGCAAGAGTCTGGATGGTGCATAATGGGAAATTATGGCTGAGATGTAAGGAGGGGCAGAAGAGTGTAAAGCTTTAAAAGTGAGGAGAAGAATGGAGTGTGAGATGCGGGATTTGATCGGAAGCCAGGAGAGGGATTTCATGAGGGGAGATGCTGAGACAGATCTAGGAAAAAGTAGAGTGATTCTGGCAGCAGCGTTTCGGATAGATTGCAGGGGAGACAGGTGAGAGGCAGGAAGGCCGGACAGCAGGAGGTTACAGTAATCAAGACAGGAGATAATGAGGGCCTGAGTCAGAGTTTTAGCAGTCGAGCAACAGAGGAAAGGGCGTATCTTTGTTATATTGCGGAGGAAAAAGCGACAGGTTTTAGATATGTTTTGAATGTGAGGGGCGAATGTGAGAGAGGAGTCGAGTGTGACCCCTAGGCAGCGTGCTTGGGCTACTGGGTGAATAATCGTAGTTCCAACAGTAATGTGGAAGGAGGTAGTAGGGCCAGGTTTGGGAGGAAGTATGATGAGCTCTGTTTTTGCCATGTTGTGTTTAAGGCGGTGGAGGGCCCTCCAGGATGATATAGCAGAGAGACATTCAGAATCTTTGGTTTGTACAGCAGGTGTAAGGTCGGGTGTTTAAAAGTACATTTGTGTGTCGTCAGTATAGAGGTAATATTTAAAACCAAAAGATGTTATTAGGTCACCTAGAGAGTGGGTAAAGAGAAAAGAGAAGAGGTCCCAGTACTGTACCTGGGGTACCCCCACAGAGAGATCAATAGAGGAGGAGGAGGTCATTTCGAGGGAGAAAAGAATCCAAATGCATGGCTACCAGAGAAACCCAAAGGCTGCTTTAGTTGCCACAACTGTAAGGCCTGCAAGTCAATTAAAACTACAAAAACATTCCAAAACTGGGATAATACCAGGAATTTTGACATCAGAAGATTTATCAATTGTAAATCTGCTGGTGTTATATATATGGTCACTTGCATTTGCCAAAAGAAATACGTGGGAAAAAACAGACATCCATTCAGACACCGTGTATTAGAACATTTAGCCACTATTCGTAACCAAATGGATACACCGGTAGCTAGATAAGTTTTGGAACATCATAATGGAGATAGCAATGTTTTGACTTTTGTTGGTATAGATCAATTCTCACTCGGACTCAGAAAAGGGGACTGGGATGAGATCCTACTACATAAGGTATCCAGGTGGATTTTTACTTTAGGTACACTTTCCCCCCAGGGTCTTAATGAGGGGTTTTTATTCTACCCATTTATATGATACCATCTTTACACCTGGCTGTAACGATCATACTAGCATTTTTGCTGCTCCATTGCTTGCCTATACACATTCATTCATAAATAATATGTTTGACCACCAGAGGCCCCCAGAGATCAATATTGAATGAATTACTGAAGAACCAATAGGGAACCTTCACATTACCTTTAAATACCGGATGTTTGTAGGAGTGCCTTCCAGCCTCGACAAACCTCCAGCGAAACGTACATCGGCATTAGGCGTACGGACGTCAATGGGAGCGGCAACAGAGACTACCTGTCCGCCACCCAGGCTTTTTGACTTTATACCAAACTTTGTTTTCTATCTCCTACGTTTGGAGAAGATACGGTATAAAGATTGAACTTGTCTGTATACTCAGGAGGGGGTTTTAAGGCGCCTTAAGTGCCGAGGGTAGTTTATGTTTACCCACTGAATCATTAGCAGCGCAGTGTAAGTCGTGACACTTAGAGACATTGTATCAGACGCTTCCAGCCTGCTACTTTGTCCAGCCACGCAGTGCGTATGGTATCTCTATTTTCACTGTTTCTTAAACTGTGACGTAACGGGTTTATCACCCCATCTGGAGATATTATATATATATTTTTTTTAGCAGATTGTTCCATCCTGAGCATACAAGGTGCTCTTTATGCAATGAATATACAGCCAGATGGCTCATTAAGTGGGACCTGACTCAGGTTTCCTGGGCTTAAGACGTTGTCACTAGTGACATCTTGTCAGACAATACTAGTCTGCCAACCTGTCCGACTCGCGGCCCTGTAACTAATACACACCCATTTTATACATTGGTTAACCATTTGTGTAGCTGTGCTGTGTACCAACACAGGCAGGATATGCGTTCATGAGATACCTATCTGGGCGCATAGTACTCTACTTACCTGCTTTCAATATTGCGGTACCACCTTTATGCAGTATTACCTTCAGAGATCTCCTTATATGTCAATAGAGACATCTTGACAGACGTGTACAGTCTGCCTTGTTGTCCAGACATTTATTTGTTGAGGTGGGATATGACGTTCCAATAGAAGCATCCTAGCTTCCGTCTCTCACCACCCATATACATCAATGGACATATAGTATGTATCCATTCTGAGATATCTCCATGAGGAAGGCATGATACATTGTGAGCATGCTACACACAAAAAGGGGGGCCCCCGCACAGCTAAAGAGTAGTGAGGAGCTCTCTAGGTAGGATACAATGGCATAAACTATAAGAAAAGGGAAACCTAGTGAGTGAGCACTCAGTCACAGAATAGGTAATGTAATTGTATTAAAAACATTTTATTGTCATCAACGAATATAAAATAAAGGGATTTAAAATAAACAGCATACAACGTAACTGTAATCAAAATAACATTGCTGTAAAAGCTATGTTGATAATACATATGGAAGAATGTGACAATTGGTCAAATTCTCATGCTGTACATAACAGCCTTATAGAAATAGGGATTAATATTATTCACTGCTATATTAACTGCCTTAGTGGCCAGTGATACATGTGGGTGAAATGGACCAAACTAGCTAGGAGCTAAATATACCAAAACTGGCCAACTGATACCCTAACTGGTGATAAGTACAGGTAAATCTCAAAATATAGAAAGAGGTAATACAGCAAAGTGCACCTTGCAGAGATTATCCCTTTGTGGGGGCACGTAGCCACTATTCCGTCAGTAGGGATAAACTACAGCATAGGGTAAATGTAACGAGGCAGTTAATACATGTAGAGATCACAAAGCCAGGTCGGTACATAAGGGGTTAATCTAGGAAGCAAGGCAACAGGACAAGGACAAGACAGGATCAGCAGAGGCAAACACAGAGTAACACAATCTATGCTCAGCCAAAGTGCCAGTGGCACAGCTGAGCATATATAGGCTTTATTAGCCAATCCCCATGGGGAGTGGAGCAGAGGAGCGGCCTCCACAGAAGCCTGTGATAGGTTCCAGCCTATGAGCAGGTACAGCTGTTAGTATCAGCTGATGATGTAGTTGCCACGGAGCTTGGGGGCATGGTGCACATGTCATGTGCGCGCGCTGCGCATTGGGAGTGTGCGGCGCGATCTGGAGGCGGAGCCCGAGTTTGCGGCATCAGGTGACGTCACTGCTGCGCGCATGCCCGCTGTGCGTGTCAGGAGAGGAGTACGGGCTGAAGGTGCCCCACGCGTGCGCAGAGCTGCGCGAGAGGAAGTGCGGGGTAGGCGTGCATCCGTAATACTCACAGTACCCCCCACCCCTTCAAGAGAGACCTCCGGACAATCCTTGCGAGGTTTTAGGGGGTATTTCAGGTGGGATTTCCTGACCAGCTCGGGCGCATGGACCTGATGATGCGGAATCCAAGAGCGTTCCTCGGGTCCGTATCCTTTTCAATGAACCAGATATTGGATGGTTCTCCTTGATACCCTGAAGTCTATGATCGCCTGTATGTCGTACTCCTGCTGCCCCTGTACGAGTTGGGGAACCGGTGGTGCAGGAGAGGGATCCGAGAAACGGGGACTGCGGAATGCGGGTTTCAACAAAGACACATGGAAAACGGATGGGATCCTCATAGATGCTGGGAGTTGTAATCGATATGCCACTGGGTTAATCTTTTCCAGAATTGAAAAAGGGCCCAAGAATCTTGGCGCCAGCTTGAGTGTGGGGACTTTTAAGCGTATGTTCCTAGAGGACAGCCATACCTTGTCTCCTGGTCTCAAGTCAGGTATCTCTCGGCGGTGGCGGTCTGCTTGAACCTTCTGTCTTGATGAAGCCTTCCTAAGGTTCTCCTGAATCCTGGTCCATGAGGACTGTAGGGCTTGAATCCGGTTGTCCGCTGCCGGAACCCCAGAAGAAAGAAGTGTGATGGGTAGTCGTGCAGGGTGAAATCCGTAGTTCACGAAGAAGGGTGACTCTTGGGTAGATTCACTCCGTAAGGAATTGTGTGCAAACTCAGCCCAGGGAAGGAGCTCCGTCCAATCGTCTTGGGTTCTCGGTGACGAAGCAGCGCAGATACTTCTCCAAGGACTGGTTGTCCGTTAGTCTGGGGGTGATACCCGGAAGAGAAGTGCAGGGCTATACCCAACCTTTTTGAGAACGCTCGACAAAATTTGGAAATGAACTGGGGCCCCCGGTCGGAGACGATTGTCAAGGGGATTCCATGGAGACGGAAGATTTCTTTAGTAAAGATGTTCGCCAAAGTAGGAGAGTCCGGTAGGCCCTTGAGTGGAACGAAATGCGCCTGCTTAGAGAAGCGGTCAATGATTACCAAAATAGTGTTCATGCCCCTGGAAATAGGCAGCTCAACGATGAAGTCCATTGACCAATGGTTCCAGGGGCGATCAGGAATGGGAAGCGAAAGCAAAAATCCCTGAGGTTTACTGCGGGGGACCTTGTTCCGGGCGCATGTGGTGCAAGCTTTGACAAATTCGCTAATATCTCCTCGCATGTTGGGCCACCAAAAAGTCCATTCAATAAGGTCTGTAGTTCTCTTGGTACCCAGATGACCCGCAGTTTTGGATGAGTGGCCCCACTCCAGAATTTTCCTGTGGTGAGATGGTGCTGCAAAGAGACAACCGTCCGGAACCTCCAGACCCTCCGGAATCTTGGACTGGTCCAGAAGAATGTCGTCTAGGATATCGAACGTATTGGCGGATATGATGTATTTGAAAGGAAGTATTGTCTCTGTTCTGGCCTTGGTTCTGTCCACGGTTAGAAATTGACGAGAAAGAGCGTCTGCTTTCAAGTTCTTGGAGCCAGGTATAAAATAAATAATATAGTTAAAGTGGGGAAAAAAAGAGACCAGCGGGCTTGACGAGCTCCCAGGCGTTGAGCACTCTCCAAATACATAAGATTTTTGTGATCCGTTAAAATCGTGATTGGGCTCTCCGTACCCTCCAACAGATGCCTCCACTCCTCCAAAGCGAGCTTGATAGCTAGTAATTCTCTGTTACCCACATCATAATTTTGTTGTGCTGGGGAAAATTTCTTTGAAAAGAATGCACAAGGGTGTAGATTACCTGAAGGCGACCTTCTTTGAGACAGAATGGCGCCAGCTCCAATGTCGGATGCATCCACCTCTAATGTGAATGGAAGTTTGGGATTGGGGTGGATCAGGACCAGTGCTGAAACAAAGGATTTCTTCAAGAAGTCAAAGGCCTGAGTAGCTGCAAGTGGCCAAGACGTGACGTCGGCTCCTTTCTTAGTGAGAGCCGTGATCGGAGCGACAATTGATGAGAAGTTGTGAATAAATCTTCTGTAATAATTGGCAAAACCTAGAAATCTTTGAATGCCCTTGAGGGAAGTGGGGAGCGGCCAATCCACGATGGCTTTCAGTTTGGAGGGATCCATGGAAAACCCAGAGTCAGAGATGATATACCCGAAGAATGTAGTAGAAGTTTGATGAAAATTAAATTTTTCTAATTTGGCGTAGAGATGGTTCTGACGAAGGCGTAGTAGTACCTGCTTGACTTGTTTAATGTGTTCTGGGAGAGATTTAGAGAAATTCAAAATGTCATCGAGGTAAACGATAAGAAAGTTATTGAGGAGATCTCTGATATATTTACGAAATCCTGGAAGACCGCAGGAGCGTTGCACAGGCCGAACGGCATGACCAGGTACTCGTAGTGTCCGTCTCTTGTGTTGAAGGCCGTTTTCCACTCGTCGCCTTGTCGAATCCTCACAAGATTATATGCGCCACGTAGATCCAATTTAGAAAAAGTTGCTGCTCCTTGGAGACTGTCAAACAGCTCGATAGTCAATACACGGACGAAGTGTGCCATCCTTTTTCTTGACAAAGAAAAACCCTGCCCCCGCTGGTGAAGAAGATCTCCTGATAAAGCCTTTCTTAAGATTCTCCTGAATATAATCTGACATAGCCTTAGTCTCAGGAAGAGAGAGAGGATATGATCGCCCTCTGGGGAGGACGGAACCTGGCAGAAGATCTATAGGACAGTGGAAAGACCGATGGGGGGGAAGAATATCAGATTTGATCTTATCAAAGACATTTCTGAAGTCTGAGTAACAGTCCGGTAAAGTACACTGTACCTCTTCGGGGTTCTTCACACTGCAAATCGTCTGCCGTGCTACAGCGCAGGTCGTGGAGCACTGCTGGTTCCAAGAGATGGGATTTTGTTTGGCCCAATCAATATGCGGGTTATGACGTTGGAGCCAGGGAAAGCCCAAAATGATTTCAACAGACGGAGAGTGAATGACGTCCAGGGAGATTTCCTCCAGGTGGGTTTGCTCGATCAGAAGGGACAATTTGCTGGTCTGTAGAATAATGAAGGCTGGTTGTAGAGGACGTCCATCAATGGCCTCTAGGCCCACCGAGGCTTTCTTCTTCTCCAGAGGGATGTTATTCCTTCTAGCGAATTCTTGATCTATGAAATTACCACCGGAACCGGAATCGATGAATGCAGATGCGGCAACCGAGAGGCCTGGAATCTGGAGCGACACTGGGATCAAAATCCTGTTTGGTAAGGATTCCTTAGTAATAAAGGAGTTGGAGAGTGTTCCTGACTTGAGAGGGCAGCAAAGAGCCAGATGGCCCGGATTACCGCAGGAGAGACAAAGGCCGGACGCTCGACGACGCTGTTTCTCAGAGAGGGATAGCTTGTTGCCGCCTAATTGCATGGGTTCCGGAACATCAGTAGCGGAAATCTCTGGAAAAGAGGAGTGAACAAGCGGTGACTTGACGCATACCTGATGAAGACATGAACGCTCGGATCTCTTCTCCTGCAGACGCTGATCCACACGAATGCAGACCGCTATAAGCTCCTCCAGGTCAGCTGGGCACTCCTGCGCGGCGAGTTCATCCTTCAGTTGTTCTGAAAGTCCCTGCCAAAAGGCTGAAGAAAGAGCCTCGCTGCTCCACCCGTCTCTGAAGCGATTGTCCGGAATTCCAAGGCATACCTGGCCACCGGACGGTTCCCCTGCGTGATGTGAAAAAGGGAGGAGGCAGCAGTAATTTTACGAACCGGGGTGTCGAAGACACATCTGAACTCTTTGGTGAATTGCCCAATATCTTGTGTGAGATCCCCTCTCTGTTCCCAGATGGGAGAGGCCCAGGCCAACGCGTCACCTGTGAGCAGTAAAACAATATAGGCTACTTTAGATCTTGGTGTAAGGAACCGGGAGGGTGACATCTCAAACTCTATAAAGCACTGGTTGAGGAACCCATGACATTCTATGGGATCTCCGGAGTACTGGTTAGGAGTGGGGAGTCGTGGTTCGGAAGAAATGGGGTTAGCCGGAGGAGTAGAGAGGAGTGGAGAGAAGGTGGGTATGTTAGCCTGTAGTACTTGCATAGAGAGGGTCTGAAGGTCCTTCTGTAGTTAGTCTATGCGACGATCAGACTGCTCTAAGTACTTCTCGAGTTTGGAGAACATAACGGCATGAGATGCCACCATATTCCCCACCTCAGCGGGGTCTATGTTTGTGGGGCTGAGCATACTGTTATGCTGTGCTCACCACAAACAGGACGAGACCCCGGTACTGAGATGGGAATAGGTAAACACCAGCCACAGACATGGGGGCCACGTCTGGAGTGTAGGATAGTCTTGGTAGCAGGGTCTGGAGTGGAGAGGCCAGGGTAGTTGTATACTTGCCAGGTTCAGTGCAGGAGAGGTCCAGAGTTGGAGAGAGCAGGGTAGTTGAAGTTCAAAGCCGAGTTCAGGATTCCAGATAAGCGGGTGGTCAAAGGCAAGCCAGGTCGGTACACGAGGGGTTAATCCAGGAAGCACGGCAGCAGGACAAGGACAAGACAGGATCAGCAGAGGCAAACACAGAGTAACACAATCTATGCTCAGCCAAAGTGCCAGTGGCACAGCTGAGCATATATAGGCTTGATTAGCCAATCCCCATGGGGGGGTGGAGCAGAGGCGCGGCCTCCACAGAAGCCTGTGATAGGTTCCAGCCTATGAGCAGGTGCAGCTGTTAGTATCAGCTGATGTAGTTGCCACGGAGCTTGGGGGCGTGGTGCATATGTCATGTGCGCGTGCTGCGTACTGGGAACGTGCGGCGCGATCTGGAGGCGGAGCCCGAGTTTGCGGCATCAGGTGACGTCACTGCTGCGCGCATGCCCGCTGTGCGTGTAAGGAGAGGAGTACGGGCTGAAGGTGCCCCACGCGTGCGTAGAGCTGCGCGAGAGGAAGCGCGGGGTAGGCGTGCGTCCATAATCCTCACAGGCAGCAGTTCCGAACTGGTTACCTATGGGGATCCATCAGTTCCTTCCCCGGGTTGGCTCGGCCTCTGGTGCGGGGTTCAGCGCATCCACCCTTGGGGATTCCAGCATAGGTGGGATGGCTCCTCATGGGAACATATACAGCAATAACCACAATGCACAGCGGTGATAAGCAATTCTCTTTACCAACCAGTCCCTCCTGATACATCAACAACAATAAGAACAACAACACACATTGTTCCCAAATGCCCCCCAAAGGGTTCCAATCATATCCCGTCTGTAGGGCACCTTAACAGGCTTGGTGTCTAGCAAGGCAACCCCGAATGTATGTGAAGGCAGAGGTACCCTCCCTGGTGTATTTGGTGGTGCACGTGGGTACCTTCCTGGATACAATGGTGTAGCCAGGCAATCCTCCTTAGTTAAGATAGAAGGAACTGCTCTTATGATCCCACGTAGCGGGGCCTCCAAACAATATGCCCCTCACTCCTTACTTCCGGCAGCCGCGCGGTAGTACTCCTTAGCGATTCATCCTGCTCTGTCGCTCCGCTGGTACTCAGCTACTATGATTGTCCCTGAGATATGGCCGTCCTTACAGCTAGGGTGGCTCAGGGCCTATGGAGTTCCCTGGGCAGCCTAACTTGCTTCCCGGACACAACCTTCTCTTCCGCGGTCTCCGACAGTTCTGACACACGGCCTCCAGTCTCTCAGAGAATATCCTGTTCCTCCAGGAGATATCCTCTCTCTAGTCACTTTGGGAGTGCTAACATGTCATCCGCACCTCCGCCTAAAAGTCAGAGGATCAGCATCAGCACCCCCTAGAGGTGTAGAGGACTACTCTGCTACATATGTATTTATGATTTAGATATAGATATATGGGGCTGTTGAGTGCGCGTGTTTGTGTGTGTAAGGGGGGGGGGGGCTGTAGTTCGTGTGTAAGGGTGCTGTAGTGTGTGTGTGTGTGTGTGTGTGTGTATGTGTGTAGTGGGGCTGTAGGGTATGTGTGTGTTTGTGTTCAGGAGGTGTGTAGTGTGTGTGTGTGTGTGTGTTTGTTTGTTTCTTTGTCAGCGAAACCACATTGATGTCTAGCAAGTGATGGTGCTAAAGTAAGTTTCACTTTAATATGAGTGGATGCTTGACCTGTCAGGTACAATAACATAGCCACTTTGGGTGGTCGTGGTGCTTTTTAAATGTTTTCCTCTGTACCAATTTTAATGCAAAACTCCCTCCGTGCAAAGACTATCTTGCATTCCCTTCAGTGAAAAATAGTTCAACTGTCCCTAGTTATAAAACTCCCTCAATGTTTTAAACACTTTCACTTGCTTACAGCCTTCTGAAAAAAAATTCCCTCAAGTCAATGAATTGAATGAAAGATGAACAGATCTCACACATTTTCATTACGACATCTGCAAATCATGTGACTAGTCATTTCTGAGCATCTCTTACTGTGGGGGAGTTATATTGGTTGTCAGAGCTTTACCGCTGGGAATGTGGACTGGTGACAAACCTCACCTGCAGCAAAGGTGTGCTGTGGGTTTAGTATTCGGAACGTTAGAGCTGCTAGATCTTGCTCGATGATCAATCCACTTTGTGGAACACAGAAGTGATTGTTTTGTTTTCATGCTGTTCAAGTCACACTGGTTGTTACCCGCCTGAAAGAGTTTCAGTGTTCTGGCCATGGTGGGTCTGAGTGTGCGGGGGATGGCGGGTTGCAAGGAGTTGCTGGAGCTGCTGGGAACCCGTGAGCTGCTGGATCTGGCAAAGACGGTTACAAAGTGTGAGATGCAGTTGCAGAGCAGAGAAGCTGAGAGCCCCGAGCTGCAGAGACAGGAGGGAGGAGATGTAGACTGAATATGTGAGCTGCAGCCTGTAACATAACAGGACACTCAGGTGAAAATAGCACCATTCTAATGATACATACATTTTAATTAACCAAGAGAACATTACACCATTGTACTGACGGACATATTGTATGTACATTATTATTACCCAAGGATGATAACATCCTAATGACATATACATTGCATGTAACTAAGGGAACTAATCACACTAGTCACAAGTATAATATATCTAACCAGGGCAACATGACACCTTAATGACATGTAGAATATATGTAACCAGAGAAATATAATAACATCATAATGATCGATCCAGTATGTGTCAGATTGGGACATTCATTATATATGAGTAACCAGGAGGAGAGGATGACACCACACAAATGAAATACACATTACAACTAAACTTCCAATGTCTTAGCTGAGATTTCTTACTTTCTCCTCCCATCCCGTTGCTTGCTTTATCGCTTGCAGACCCTCAACCTCAGATTGCTTGCTCTCTCCTAGTGTACAGTTCACAACAATTGGCCATGTGTGTTTTGAGCCAGAAGTACAGCAGTTAATACTCTTGTGTGCTAGAGACACCTTTAACACAAGCTGGCACTGTGGAACAATCCTTAGTCGGCATTTCTATTTTATTTTGTTTCAGGAGCCATTCGTGCGGTAATAACATATAGTCACAGTGCCACAGAGCTCTTGAAACGGAGAAACGTTCAACGTGATGTTATCTATAAGTATCTTGTGATGCAGAATATCATTGTGCTGCGTACAAGTGAAAAGCTTGAACTTAACAAGCATGTTCTTGAGCAAAGGAGAGACCCAGTGGTTGGACAGAGACCACCACCAGTATCGCTGCTCAGCCATAAGCATGGGAAAGGTCCAGTTGCTCCTAGCATGCAACCAACAGGGGGGGGGGGGAGGGGGAGATGGGACACTGTCTCAGGCACAGCCGGTGCTGGAAGTTGGGCCTGGCCAGAGGTCAGGTCTAACTTCTACATCTGGCTCCTGGGCCTCTGATTGCCGCTGGGCCCCAGTTATCCCCAGCTACAGTGTGCCTCTACCCCACCGGGCCTGGAACTTCCCTGCTGAACTGGCCACTCCCCAACCAAACCGTATTCTACCCTGCTAAACCTTCACCTCACCTGCAGGGCCCCTCTCTCCCCTGAATGGCCCCTCCCTCCCCCCAACCCAGCCTGCCTCTCCCCCACAGGACCTGCACCTCCCCCGCTGGGCCAACCTCTCTCCTGCCAGGCCTTCCTTGCCTGCCTCTGTCCCGCTGGTGTGCACCGGAAACCGGGTCCGTCCGGAGGTCAGGCCTAACTTAATCTTACATTGAGAAGAGCGGCGCCTGATACCACCCCTAAGGTATTTCTGATGGTTTGTCTTGTGTGGGAGGGGGTATTATTGTGTGTATTTTGATGGGGAAGGTTGGGGGGGGAATTGTGTTCAATTGTGTCTGGAAGGGGGGGGAATTGTGTTTGTAGTTGGGGATTGAGGAGGGAGTGGAATTGAGAGAAAGGGGGGCATTGAGTAAAAGCAGAGGTGAGGAGTGTGTGAGAGGGAGTGAGCAAGAGAGAGAGAGGGGCTGTGTACGTGAGGAAGAGATGGGGAAGAGTGAGAGACAGAGAGGTTGGAGAGTGGGGATAGAGGTAGGGCGATAGTGAGGAAGTGTGGAAGAAGGGATAATGAATCGCAAAGCTGCTTGGGGGGAGGAGGGAGCAGTGAAACTCTAGTCCTGGACCCTGGGAAAACTGTCAGTGGCCCTGGCTCCTGGTATCATAATGAACTAATGGTATTAACCAAAGATGTCTTCTGCCGTTTTTTCCAGGGAGCAGGTAAGCAGACTCAAATGGCCATTTGCTTTTTTTTTTTTGCTATAATAAGCGTGTAGTTTAAGTTTAAAGTTGAGATTCCAAGGGGATCTGCTACTCCCAAGCTTGTCCTTTAGAGCAGATACCTATGGCAGTAACATGTTTACTGGAATTAATCGGGGGGGATTCATGTCTTTTATACAAATAATTCAGACACAAGAAAATTAAATGTTTGTTTTATATATGTATGTATTTCTTGATTTATATAGCGTCATTTATGTACATAGCGCATCACAGCAGTAATACATGTGATATAATATAACACACAACACATTTTTGCTTTGGATAAAAGCCCTATAAAAATGTAATAAATAAATAATGCGAATAAGTGCTTCAGACATAAAGTAACATTAAGAAAATGAGTCTATGTCCCGAAGAACTTACAATCTAATGTATTCATTTTTAAGCATGGTAGATTACCTTTAGGAGAGGCTTTAGATCTTCTATTGTGTGATAATGCTCTGTTTTCATAAAAACAGTTTGTTCAGACAAACTTCCTATTTCTCTGTAGGCCTATATTTTCTTATTATCCTATACTTAGATTGTAAGCTCTTCGGAGCAGGTACTACTTTACCTATTATCACTGTCATGTCTGAAGCGCTTATTCCCATTATGTGCCGTATTATTAGGTCACGTGGATGGCGCTATATAAATTAGATATACATGTATACAGTACATAATAGGGGCAGGAAATGATATTAGTAGGGAAAACCTTTAATTGACCAGCATTCCCCCTTCAAAATCCCTTTTGGAAAAAATACATAACCCATTCATTCCCGAAGGGACTACAATACAAATATATATAATTACAAATTCTAGTTCGATAATGATTAGAATGTTTCGGAGAATTTATCACGTTACACAAATTGCCAAGCAATGCGGCTCTGCAATTCGTGCCAGAATATATATATATATATATATATATATATATATATATATATATATATATATATATATATATATATATATATATTTTTTTTTTAAGTGTCAAGCAGGAATATACAGACTGCACCATGAAAATTATTTAAACGTTACTTGGTGGAACTGAAAACTTACTTTTTAGAGTTTCTTGGTTACAAACACGTACAACATTGATTAATCCTCTTGCTGCCAGAAGGGCTGGGAAGTGGCTAATATCTGTATTGTAATTTGATTGTTGGATGAACATACAGCACAACCTCCTAAGCCTGATTTCTCAAAATGGGACTCAAAGCGCTTCACAATTACAACATAGCTCGTGGTACACAATGCTGTATATACACTTGACAAAGGTCCGTGTTTGGACCGAAACTTCGTTCAGTCCACAAATAAGTTTTATTTTTTCACAAAGACGTGGTGTGCTGGCCTTCCATGACTGGATTACTTTCTTAATATACTTTTACAGACACGTCGTGACAAGCTAAAGATCTATGTTTGGTGCCTGATGCACAAGGAATTGGTTACATAGTTACATAATGTCATAATAACATAGTAGGTGAGGTAAAAAAACAAAAAAACAAACCTCACCTGCAGCAATAGGTGTGCTGTGGGTTTAGTAGGCGGAACGTTAGAGCTGCTAGATCTTGCTCGATGATCAATCCACTTCGTGGAACACAGAAGTCATTGTTTTGTTTTCGTGCTGTTCAAGCCACACTGGTTGTTACCTGCCTGTCAGTGTCTTGGTATTCTGGCCATGGTGGGTCTGAGTGCGCAGGAGAAGGCGGGTTGCCAGCAATTACTGAAACTGCTGAGGACCGACAAGCTGTTGGCTCTGGCAGAGACTGTTACCAAGCACACGATACATGTGCAGAACAGAGAAGGTGAGAGCCCCGAGCTGCGGAGACAGGAGGGAGGAGATGTACTGTAGACTGAATATGTGAGCTGCAGCCTATAACATAACAAGACACTCAGGCGAAAATAGCACCATCCTAATGATACATACATTTTGATTAACCAAGAGAACATTACACCATTGTACTGATGAACACATGTACATTATTATTACCCAATGATAACATCTTAATAACATACAGTATACATTGCATCTAACTTTGCATAGGTTGAACTTGATGGACTACATCTTTTTTCAACCTCATCTACTATGTAACTAAGGGAACAAATCACACTAGTCACAAGTATAATATATCTAACCAGGGCAACATGACACCTTAATGACATGTAGAATGTATGTAACCAGAGGAATGTAATAACGTCATACTGATCGATCCAGTATGTGTTAGATTGGGATATTCATTATATATGTTCAACCAGGAGAGGATGACACCACACTAATGATATACACATTACAACTGAACTTCCAATGTGTTAGCTGAGATTTCTTACTTTTTCCTCCCACCCTGTTGCTTGCTTTATCGCTTGCAGACCCCTCAACCTCAGATTGCTTATTCTCTCTTAGTCTACAGTACACAATACAGTAATTGGCCATATACTGTAAGTGTTGTGAGCCAGAAGTAAAGCAGTTAATACTCCCATGTGTATTAGAGACACCGTTAACACAAGCTGGCATACTGGAACAGTCCTTAGTCTGCATTTCTGTTGTATTTTTTTTCAGACGCCATTAATGAGGTACTATCACATAGTCACAGTGCCACAGAGCTCTTGAAACGGAGAAACGTTCAACATGATGTTATCTATAAGTATCTTGTGATGCAGAATATCGTTGTGCTGCGTACAAGTGAAAAGCTTGAACTTATCCAGCATGTTCTTGAACATTGGAGAGACCCAGTGCTTGGACAGAGACCACCACCAGTATCAATGCTAAGCCATAAGCATGGGAAACGTCCAGTTGCTCCTAGCATGCAACCGACAGGGGGAGGGAAGATGGGACAATTGTCTCAGGCACAGCCGGTGCTGGAAGTTGGGCCAGGCCAGAGGTCAGGTCTAACTTCTACATCTGGCTCCTGGGCCTCTGATTGCCACTGGGCCCCAGTTGTCCCCAGCTACAGTGAGTCTCTACCCTACCGGGCCTGGTCCTTCCCTGCTGAACTGGCCTCTCCCCCACCAAACCGTTTTCTACCCTGCCAAAACTTCACCTCACCTGCTGGGCCCCTCTCTCCCCCGAAGGGCCCTTCTCTCCCCCCCACCTGGCCTGCCTCTCCCCCGCTGGACCTGCCCCTCCCCCGCAGGGGCTACAGCTCTCCTGTCAGGCTTTCCTTGCCTGCCTCTGTCCCCCCCACCCGGCCTGCCTCTCCTCCGCTGGACCTGCCCCTCCCACGCTGGGCCTGCCACTCTCCTATCAGGCCTTCCTTGCCTGCGACTGTCCCGCTGGTGTGCACCGGAAGCTGGTTCCGTCCAGAAGTCAGGCCTAACTTAATCTTACATGCAAGGAGAAGAGCGGCGCCTGATACCACCCCTAAGGTAATTCTGCTGGTTTGTATTGTGTGGGAGGGGGTATTATTGTGTGTATTTTGATGGGGAAGGTTGGGGGGGGAATTGTGTTCAATTGTGTCTGGAAGGGGGGGGAATTGTGTTTGTAGTTGGGGATTGAGGAGGGAGTGGAATTGAGAGAAAGGGGGGCATTGAGTAAAAGCAGAGGTGAGGAGTGTGTGAGAGGGAGTGAGCAAGAGAGAGAGAGGGGCTGTGTACGTGAGGAAGAGATGGGGAAGTGTGAGAGACAGAGAGGTGGGAGAGGGGGGGATAGAGGTAGGGCGATAGTGAGGAAGTGTGGAAGAAGGGATAAGGAATCGCAAAGCTGCTTGGGGGGAGGAGGGAGCAGTGAAACTCTAATCCTGGGCCCTGGGAAAACTGTCAGTGGCCCTGCCTCCTGGTATCATGATGAACTAATGGTATTAACCAAAGGTGTCTTCTGCCTTTTTTTCCAGGGAGCAGGTAAGCAGACTCAAAGGGCCATTTGCTTTTTTTTTTTGTGTTGCTATAATAAGAGTGTAGTTTAATTTTAAAATTGAGATTCCAAGGGGATCTGCTACTCCCAGCTTGTCCTTTAGAGCAGATACCTATGGCAGTAACATGTTTACTGGAATTAATCGGGGGGGATTAATGCCTTTTATACAAATAATTCAGACACAAGAAAATTAAATGTTTGTTTTATATATGTATGTATTTCTTTATTTATATAGCGTCATTTATGTATATAGCCCGTCACAACAGTAATACATGTGATATAATATAACACACAACACATTTGTGCTTTGGACATCACGTCAGACGCATTGACACTGACGTCATCACCGCGCGCTGGAACAGATTGATCCGCGCGACTGCTGCAGAGGCTTGAAGTACAAGGAGCCATCTTTCCAGGACTCTAACATGGCTACATTGAAGACAGCCTGCCCTGGACACTTGTTGGGATATTGATCCTGCTACTGCTAGACCGGGATTACCCCAAGTTACTGCAGAAAAATCGGATGGTGGTGATTATATCACACAATGCTTGATTTTATTGCATTTTTGTAAGCGCATTTCTTAACCCCCTTCTCCCCCTCCCCTCATTAAATTTACTATTTTACGCTATGGGTGTGCGCTCTCTCTCCCCTTTTTTCCAATAGATTCCCTGTGGACGTGGTTTGTCCATTTGAGAGCAGCAGGAGACCCTTCATACCAGAACCTACATCATTATTGGACAATCTGAGGACTGGTTTTTACACTCTTTTTTTTCTTTTGAATTTGTATATTTGCAAAATCTATGCATTTATCTTTATGGTTATAGGTTTGATTATTATATGTGCTAGAATCATTTAGTATTTCACTAATATTTGTGTATCTTATTATTAATCACAGTCGGTTTATTATATATTTTTTATATTTAATTTATTTTATATACTACATTATATTCACCTATTTAACCATTATCAGAGGCGCTGCTTTTTTCTTTTCTTTTCTTTGTTTTAGATATATATATATATATATATATATATATATATATATATATATATATATATATATATATATATATATATATATATATATTTTTTTTTTTTAAGTGTCAAGCGGGAATGTACAGACTGCACCATGAAAATTATTTAAACGTTACTTGGTGGAACTGAAAACTTACTTTTTAGAGTTTCTTGGTTACAAACATGTACAACATTGATTAATCCTCTTGCTGCCAGAAGGGCTGGGAAGTGGCTAATTTCTGTATTGTAATTTGTTTGTTGGATGAACATACAGCACAACTCCTAAGCCTGATTTCTCCCAATGGGACTCAAAGCGCTTCACAATTACAACATGGCAAGCGGTATGCAATGCTGTATATACACTTGACAAAGGTCTGTGTTTGGACCGAAACTTCGTTCAGTCCACAAATAAGTTTTATATTTTCACAAAGACGTGGTGCTAGCCTTCCATGACTGGATTACTTTCTTAATATACTTTTACAGACACGTCGTGACAAGCTAAAGATCTATGTTTGATGCCTGAGGCACAAGGAATTGGTTACATAGTTACATAATGTCATAATGACATAGTAGCGGAGGTAAAAAAATAAATTTAGACATACTGTATGTTCATCAAGTTCAACCTATATTACATTTAGACAACATATACAGATACTTTATCCTATATTTGTAGTTACAGTATTTTTATCCAGAGGAAGGCAAACAGAAAACCCCAGTGAAACATTTTCAATGATTTCTCAAAATAGGAGAAAATGAATTTATTACTGACTCCAAATAATGCCACCCAGATTGCTGATCATCATACTTCCCTTGTTTACTTATTTGGTATATATCCCTGTATACCTTTCCTTTCTCACAGTCTCCATGTGATAAATTCCTAATGAATTACACATTGTAACTGCCCTTACTGTAAAGCATCCTTTCCTGCTGATGGAATCTCTTTTCCCCCAACCTGGATGTAAGAAGTGAGTTGTCATGTACAGTGAAGCTGACATTGGGATTTGAACAGGGTTTTTCTATGCTTCTGGATTAGTGGAGCTTTGCAAACTGACAGGAGATTGTTGTTGTTTTTTTGTCAATACTAAGATTGCTAATAATGATGATAATTCATTATGGTATCAGTGCTTATTACACTGGTTGTAAACACTTGGTATTTGAAATACTGCACACTGATGGAGTGTGCTAGAGCAGTGGTGCCCAACTCCAGTCCTCAAGACCCCCCAACAGGTAAGGTTTTAAGGATATCCCTTTTTAGTACAGGTGGCTCAATCAGAGTCTCGAAGACTGAGTCACTGTTTGAGCCACCTGTGCTGAAGCTGGGATATCCTTAAAACCTGACCTGTTGCTGGGGCTTTAGGATTGGAGTTGAGAAACCCTGTGTTAGAGTATTGGCCTTTATTACCATACCGGGGATCTCTCGGTATTGAACTGCTCATCAGTTAAGGACAGAAGCGGTGTTTTCAAAGGTGATCTATAATGTGTTATGTGATAAAATGATTATATATTACAGGATACAGTTATTTGTTGTATTGTTTTTAAAAAGTACATTGTTTATGGCGTTTTTTCAGCTTTTGCAGGTCAAGAAAAAAGACAAGTCCGTCCCTCGGTCACTTTACTGTGGGATGCTTGGAGAAGAACTTCTGAACTCTCAGAAACCATTGCTCGAACAAGAAAAGGGTGACTGGGGACCACAGCACTTCTGGGAGGATGTTGTACATGACATAACACAGCAGAATCTGTGCGAAGCGCTTTTTTTTTTTGTGTGTGTGTTTTTTGTTTTTCTTATTATATACACATTGCTTAGCTGAGCCTGCAGTGTTTTTTGGTACTAGCTTGTCATGCAGCGTCAATCATAGTTGGATGTTTAAGGTTTTGGATATGTGTTGCACATATGTATCTGCATATGTATCTTGAAAAAGGTCAGTGTACAAAACGGAAACGTTAATCCTACCATAAACTACTTTTCATAAAGAAGTCCATGAGCACGTGGCCCAATTCTGCTGTGTTCCTGTTTCCCCAACTGACCTGCTGCATTCCTGTGGCAACTACAGTATCTACATGTTCTCATAAGGGGCCAGACCTACAGCAAAGGATTAAGGAATGTTCATAATTGATCATCTGGCCACAATTGTGTATAACTTTGCTCAGAAGATATATTCGGATGAGTCATTAATGATGTATTGTATTTAAACAGTAGTTCAAGTAAAGGTGCACTCATGGCACAAAGTAAAGAAACACCACGGTTGCACTGCAACAATAGTCTTTAAAATATCATACATTTTGTAGCTTAGCGGTGTGCTTTGAAACTTTAAAAAAAATAATGTTGACATCATAATATGTCCTGCTAATAAGGAGGAAGCACTGGTGATCCTCAATTATTGCAATTATGGGGCAGAGATATTGGGGCAACAATTGGGGCTTTGAAAAACTGGGATCTAATTCCATGGTTAAATATAAGAGACAAATTGATGAATTTACTGACTTTTGCAGACAACACATGTGGATTGATGAACACAAAGATAAATTCTTCATAAAGAATAATCTGTTACGACCTTTTCTTAATTGGAGGTTTTGGCGCCGTTTTCTGATGACGCGCCCATAGGGGGTATATATGACATTCACTGTTATTGACACTTTATCTTGACAAAGGTTCGCAAGCGGATCGAAACATTGATCCTTGTACAATAAGTGTACGATCTTTTGAAGACCAGTGGAGTGCATCTACTTCCATTTTATTATATTTAAACAGTTCATAATGCTAAAAAGGATGTTTTCCAGATGTACAAGCGACGTTATACCAAATTGTAATCTGAGAGGAAGAGTGCAAGTCGAATCTAGTACCAATGTTTAAATTCAATGTGATCTTATGCTCTTTTTGTTGGAATATGGTACCTACACCTTATCATTTCCCCCCTCCCCCAAAATCCTATAATGTTTTTATGGTTTTGCATAGCACCCTCAGAAAAATCAAAAAGGGGTATTCACAGTTAGCACTCAATAAGCACAGGCATAGAGAAATTCTGCATTATAATCTAAAGGACTGCTAGGACACTTTAAAAGCATGTTTTTTTTAGGCATCATACAGTGCATGACATGTCCAAAGTAATTGTTTTTTTCTATTGCAAGAAGTATATAGGTGAACTGTACAAAAAAATTTGATTTTGCAATGTTCCATCACCAGTTAAACCATGGCCAGGCATAGAGAACGTAGACACGTTCATGACACAAATGGCAATTTAAAATTCACAAACTCATTTATTTTAATAGAGAGACTTCCTTGTTTTATGTGGGTGATAGAAACTTGAAATTAATAAACTGAAACGTTACTCCACCCTATTCAATATGATGAGAAATTAATAAACAATGCAATTACGTCACTTGAATTAACTGTACATAACCTTCTCGCCACACTGAAAAAGGGCCAGCGAGAAATATTTCACATGTATCTTACCAAAATTTCAGATATTAGTGTTCCGAGGCCTACCTCACTCTGGTCTTTACTTTGAGAGTATTTATATTACTGTGCTGTTCTGAAATACATCACTAGCTTGTTTTTGCATGTAGTATTCTAGTCAACAGTCTGTCGTTAGAAAAATAGTCATACCGGAGACTTCCGGTGATGTCACGGTGCATGGACGCCTGAGGAGATCGCTCCAGAGCCCTCCGATGAATAGCCTATTATAATACTCACCAACTCATTGAAAATTGCCTCTAAAGACTCGGTGAGGACAAGGGTCTCACAGGGGATGAACAGTAAGCTGAAGAAACCCACCCAGCAAAGCATTACTAGCTTCTTCATGCCGCAACTAAAACCCATGGAGAGCTGCGGGACCACCCAAAATGGTGGCCCGGCGTGTTCGACGGAAGGCTCAGCTAGCCTCTCTGCTCAGTCGGGGAAGATCTGTCCAGAAATAACAAAGGACTATCTAGAGGGGCTC
This sequence comes from Ascaphus truei, assembly GCF_040206685.1. Taxonomy (NCBI): domain Eukaryota; kingdom Metazoa; phylum Chordata; class Amphibia; order Anura; family Ascaphidae; genus Ascaphus; species Ascaphus truei. The sequence continues at coordinate 53,282,945 of NC_134485.1, forward strand.
TTCACCAAAAGGAGACAGGGGTTCCAAGAGGACCTATCCAGAGCTATAACTACCCTCAGAACAGACATGAACACCCTAACCGAAAGAACAGACTCACTACAAAAGAAAGTAGAGGAAATTGAACAAACTTACTCCTCTGCTGAAGATGAAATCAACCGTCTGAACTTTGAAATCCGAGCTTTAAAAGAAAATGCGGAAGAGCAAGAAAATAGAGACCGGCGCCAGAATCTCAGAGTGCGGTATATACCAGAGTCAGTGGATACAAACCTGCTGCGACCTTACCTGCTCGATCTCTTTTCTCACCTGATCCCTGAACTCAAACATGAGGAGATAGAAATGGACCGCGCACATAGGTCCTTGGAACCCAAATCCTCTGACCCGAAGAGAGCCAGAGATGTAATCATAAGATTTAATTCTTACTAAATTAAAGAAAGAATATCAACTGCCAGCAGGGATAGAGGAGATATTCAATTCCGCAACTCCCACCTTGAAATATACAGCGACCTGTCAAAAGCGACAATAGACAGACGAAGGGAGCAGAAACCCATAATGCAAAAACTGCGAGAATGCAAAGTAAAGTACAGGTGGGGGTTTCCCTTCAAATTGGTGGCGCAAGTAGGGGGGAAGTTTCACACAGTATCTTACCTTGAAGATGGCCCCCGCTTCCTGAGATGTTTGGGACTGCACAACGCCGGCGGCGACGCTGCAGCTGAAGAGGTTGAAGAAGAGAGGAACAGCCAACCCCCTGCAAAAACACCACGAGCCTCACAAAGATTGGCTTTGCAGAGAATTCCAACCCACGAAGAGTGAAGAAAGTTTCCCATGCGACACCCAGAACCTGTGCGCCCTTCACTGTGAATATCAGACAATCCAGGAGGAGCACATATGGGAAACATAAGAAGAAATAATAAAACATTTAAGTGCAGATGTTTTGGTAAAGAGATATATGATGAGATGCAATCTTGGCTCTGATGGTATGCCTACTCACAAGATGTCAATGTAATAAATGCATTTTGCAGATAGGGCTGCTACCCAGTAGATGTTACTGATGTGTGGAACTCCCTCTAGGCTCGTCTCGTCAGCATGGTTATGGTATATATGAGAGAGAAAGACAGCAAAACATAGCGCGATCTGATGTATAAAATACTTTATAAAAATAGGTATATAAAATGTGCACTTACAATGTGCTAAAAACAATCAAGCGTTTGACACAATAAATGTGTATAAACTGAGTTCACCGCAGCTCTCACCGCCTCCCCTTGGTACTACGGAGCTCCTTCGCCTGCACTTTGAGATCCCAGCTTCTCTCTGAGCTTCCTTCTGTGCGTGTGACATCAGGCTCTGAGGATAGGGAAACTACGGATCGCCCACTAGTCCAAAACACCACTCTACGTGTTTCGCCCAGCCCTTGAGAACTGCATATGGCTTCGTCAGGAGTGTGTGAGTGCAGGAGTTAATAAATGCCTATATATACCCTATTCTGATCCACATTATTTAATTGGTTTAAAACAATTACTTTAATTACCATAGCGCTATGTATTATAAAGGTATGTGCAATCGGACCATAATTACAAACATGACAACATGAAAATCTGTTTAACAAATCATTACATCTTATGAAACATCATTTAAAGAGAATTTATTTACCTATAATTGTGTATTAGTCACAAAAGTAAGGTGGGACAATATATATAATATATAATCTGGAAGAGAAAGTTTAATTGAAGGTCAGTTAGAGGAAGTACTGCCTATTGATAATAATTGGCAAAAGACAGTTTATTCAGAGGTCAGTTAAAGGAGGTGCTGCTTACATGATTACAATTGGCAGCAAGCACTAATATGAATGCATAGTAAAGGGAGAGGATTTAATTATTTTACATTCTTTTACTTGAACTAGTACAATGGGAGTCACAGAGAATTTCTGCTTTTGGACGAGAATTTATATGTGCACTATTTTAAGTGAATAATATAATGACTAAAATAGTCCATATAGGCTATAGACTAATTTAAAGCCATAATTACTAATAATATGTGCTATTAATTAAATAAAATGACATTTCATTTACACCACATCACATTTTCCACATTTTATAAACATACAGTAAATGTTGCAACTCATACGTCTATCAATTTAGTATAATAATCTGGACCTAATATATAACATTATGTATAAAGATACAAAGAACACAGATAGCTATTGATTAACCTACACATAATATCATCACAGTTTAAATATTCAAATTATTACATAAAAAAGAACTGAAACTATCTTGCAACAGAATATAGTACCTTGAAACAATAGTTTCCACTTATATCAGGTTTGAATAGCATAACACAGACATATGTGCCCTTGTATATGAATCACACAAAGAGCATGTACAAATTGGTTGGCTTATGTTTACACAATGTTGACACATTAACAGTGTACTTATTAAAGCTCAAGATGTTATGCTATAATCCAACGAAATCTAGATCTGCTAAACAAGGAATGACTACATGTATCCGGTATTGATGGTATGACGCAGAAGGCTGAAACGACATGAACAGAGCAGGAAAAGCAAAAAGCATTATTAGATATATATTTATAATAAGAAGGGTGCAAGATCTATTTCAGCATTTAGACCTTTTGGTGTAAGAGTTTTTAAACGTGAATCCAGAAAGTCTCCCTTTTGAGTAGTTCTGATCCCCTATCACCTCCCCTCCAGTGCGGTAATACATGTTCTATTGCTTTGAACTGCAAGCTTGTGGGTTCACCAGCATGGTGTTCAGAAAAGTGTTTGGGTATATTATGGTTCAAGAGCTTTCTATTTATTCCACTCAGATGTTCAATTATCCTTGTCCGCACAGGCCTGATAGTTTTTCCTACATATTGTAACCTGCAGGAACATTCCAGAAGATATACTACATGGTCCGTCCTGCAGGTCATAAAGCTTTCTATGTTGAAACATTCGCCTGTTACGTTTGAGGAAAAATTAGTGTGCTCAGGTGATTTATACCGACAAGCTGTGCATTTCTTGCAACCAAAGAATCCTTTCATGTTTAGCCAACTATTATCCACACATTTTCTTTCTCTAAGGGCGCTTGGCGCCAATTTATTCTTTAAGTTGTTTGCTTTTTGAAAATGATGTTAGGTCTATCTGGTATAACCTGGCCTAGGATGGGGTCATTTTTTAGAATGTCCCAATGCCTTAGAAAGATATTTCTGATACTTCTAATCCCATTAAGGAATACACAGAGGAACTTAAAAAACTTTTGGATGGGGGAAGGGAGACTGGCATACTAGATGAGCAGGAATATAAATTCCACTATCAGGACAGAGCTAAGATGCCAGTCTTCTATTTCCTTCCTAAGGTACACAAAAGTGTAGTCAATCCCCCAGGCCGACCAATAGTCTCGGGGATTGACTCACTAACAGCCAATCTTTCCATGTATATCGATACCTTTTTGCAGAAATACGTAGTAGAACAGAAATCTTACCTGAGAGATACATTAGATCTGTTAAATTTGTTAAAAGATGTAATATGGGAGGATCATTACATTTTAGCAACATGTGATGTTGCATCACTATATACCGTGATTCAGCATACACAGGGAAGTGCAGCAATAAAAAGATTTCTGCAGGAGGACGACACTTTACCTTTATCACAAGTTAATTTTATTATTGACAGTATTAACTTTATTCTTCAGCACAATTATTTTTGGTTTGGGAACACCTTTTATTTACAGCAGTGTGGGACGGCGATGGGGACGAGGTTCGCGCCGAGCTATGCTAACCTGTTTGTAGCAGATTGGAAGAAAGAGAACATCTGGGCAGGTTGCGAGCTTGGCGCGGACCTTGTCCTCTATCGTCGTTACATCGATGATGTGTTTATTATTTGGAGTGGTGGGAGACTTTCTGGATTCACAGTTTAAAAACTCTTACGCCAAAAGGTCTAAATGCTGAAATAGATCTTGCACCCTTCTTATTATGAATATATATCTAATAATGCTTTTTGCTTTTCCTGCTCTGTTCATGTCGTTTCAGCCTTCTGCGTCATACCATCAATACCGGATACATGTAGTCATTCCTTGTTTAGCAGATCTAGATTTCGTTGGATTATAGCATAACATCTTGAGCTTTAATAAGTACACTGTTAATGTGTCAACGTTGTGTAAATATAAGCCAACCAATTTGTACATGCTCTTTGTGTGATTCATATACAAGGGCACATATGTCTGTGTTATGCTATTCAAACCTGATATAAGTGGAAACTATTGTTTCAAGGTACTATATTCTGTTGCAAGATAGTTTCAGTTCTTTTTTATGTAATAATTTGAATATTTAAACTGTGATGATATTATGTGTAAGTTAATCAAATAGCTATCTGTGTTCTTTGTATCTTTATACATATTGTTATATATTAGGTCCAGATTATTATACTAAATTGATAGACGTATGAGTTGCAACATTTACTGTATGTTTATAAAATGTTGAAAATGTGATGTGGTGTAAATGAAACGTCATTTTATTTAATTAATAGCACATATTATTAGTAATTATGGCTATAAATTAGTCTATAGCCTGTATGGACTATTTTAGTCATTATATTATTCACTTAAAATAGTGCACATATAAATTCTCGTCCAAAAGCAGAAATTCTCTGTGACTCCCATTGTACTAGTTCAAGTAAAAGAATGTAAAATAATTAAATCCTCTCCCTTTACTATGCATTCATATTAGTGCTAGCTGCCAATTGTAATCATGTAAGCAGCACCTCCTTTAACTGACCTCTGAATAAACTGTCTTTTGCCAATTATTATCAATAGGCAGTACTTCCTCTAACTGACCTTCAATTAAACTTTCTCTTCCAGATTATATATTATATATATTGTCCCACCTTACTTTTGTGACTAATACACAATTATAGGTAAATAAATTCTCTTTAAATGATGTTTCATAAGATGTAATGATTTGTTAAACAGATTTTCATGTTGTCATGTTTGTAATTATGGTCCGATTGCACATACCTTTATAATACATAGCGCTATGGTAATTAAAGTAATTGTTTTAAACCAATTAAATAATGTGGATCAGAATAGGGTATATATAGGCATTTATTAACTCCTACAGTACACCCACACACTCCTGACGAAGCCATATGCAGTTCTCAAGGGCTGGGTGAAACACGTAGAGTGGTGTTTTGGACTAGTGGGCGATCCGTAGTTTCCCTATCCTCAGAGCCGTGACGTCACACGCACAGAAGGAAGCTCAGAGAGAAGCTGGGATCTCAAAGTGCAGGCGAAGGAGCTCCGGAGTACCAAGGGGAGGCGTTGAGAGCTGCGGTGAACTCAGTTTATACACATTTATTGTGTCAAACGTTTGATTGTTTTTAGCACATTGTAAGTGCACATTTATTATACCTATTTTTATAAAGTATTTTATACATCAGATCGCGCTATGTTTTGCTGTCTTTCTCTCTCATATATACCATAACCATGCTGACGAGACGAGCCTAGAGGGAGTTCCACACATCAGTAACATCTACTGGGTAGCAGCCCTATCTGCAAAACGCATTTATTACATTGACATCTTGTGAGTAGGCATACCATCAGAGCTAAGATTGCATCTCATCATATATCTCTTTACCAATACATCTGCACTTAAATTTTGTATTATTTCTTCTTATGTTTCCCATATGTGCTCCTCCTGGATTGTCTGAGATTTATCATACGTTCTGGAACCCGTGAAACAGGTCCCACCAGAGGGTTGGAGCAGGGTTACCAATTTTAGTCTTCATTATTTTTGTTTATGTATTGAGCACATTTTTCATTTCATTTTTTGCACTTATATTGTGATATTATAAGTAGTTAGCGCCTTTTATCACTATTTTCCACCCTTCACTGTGAAACCAGCGCAATAGCGACATGCTTCCACACCCCCTAGAAGATGAAAGGAAGAAAATGGCTGTTTGGATATCCAGCCCAATGCCTCCCCCTGCTGTCTCGATGGATACCCTGGATACCCGTGGCCTTAATACCGCTTGGGGCGATACTAAGAGGTGATGCTGCCACCTAGTTTCAAGGGGATCTCGCCCTACCCGTCAGCGTTGACGCGAATCTCTCGTCCTGCTTCGCTACCCCCCCCCCCCCCCCGCATCTCTCCAAGCTGGACTAGCCCTCGCTGGGTCCACCATACGGTTCTTCGCCCCCTCGTCCCCCCCCCCGTGGCCCTTTTCCCCTTATCCCCCCCTCCCCGTCCCCACCAGACGGATCCGAGCTCTCTACCACACCGGCACTCCTAGCTATGTGGCGAAACTGCACACACCATGGCTTGTCTGCGGTGGGGGGAAAGCTGGATGAAATTGGAAAATCGGACTCCAGGGGTCCTGATCCCCTACATCCGGTGAACGGTGATCTCCTGAGAAAGAAACACGGGGCCTGAGACGTGGGGGGGGGGGTGGATGGGAGGTGGGGGGACTCGGCGTTGGGGGGGAGAGGGAAGGCCGATTCTAGGGTTTGGGTTGTTTAAACTAAGTTATTAGTTTTAGAAAGGTAGATAGTTCTCTATAGAAGAGAGTATGTTTTGGTTTCGGCAAATGTCCCAAATGTAAACCCCAGTTCATGAACAAATCACTGTAAATGTCAAAATCTGTTCTATACGTTGAACAATGTTAATCTTCTGGCACCACCTTGTGGTGAATTCAAGAAATGATGATAATGCTGGGACTCTCTCATGGAGAGAGAACTACTAGGAAAAGAAGGAAAAAAATAAATTGTTCATAATGTCCAGGAATAACTAAATTCTATTTTAGGCCTAAGTATTCAATTCCCTGATGCCAATGTCTTGTTTTATATTGCATTATATTGTTTCAGGTTTAACTTAAAGTCTAAATACTAAGCTCCCTAGAACGGGAAAATGGGAAAAATCTCCTATAGGAAAGTCTACACCAGTTATTTCAAATTAAACTTACTGTAAATGTCAAAATCTGTGTTATATGTTGAACAATGTTAATCCTTTGGCACCACCATGTGGTGAATCCAAGAAATGATGATCCTGTCAGGACTTTCTCATAGAGAGAGAACTAGAGGAAACAGAAAAAGAAAATAAATAAATTCCAGATACTCATAGTGTTCAAAAATAACTAAATCCTATGTTAGGCCGAAGTATTTAACTCCCTGTTGCCAATATCCTGTTTTATATTGTGTTATGTTGTTGTTTTACAATGCCTTGCACTGTTCCGATTGGTTATGTGGATATCTCTGGGGGCTTCAGGTGCTCCCTAATGGGTACCGGGATGCGACACATCAAGAAGTCTCCAGAGGGCACTATGCCCAACTCTCTCATCCTTAGCGTGGTGAGGGTCACTATGTTGGGGCGCAGTTATCACCCACTTTCTCTTTTCTTTTTCCTTTCTACTATTCTCCTTTCCCCTCACCCCAGTTGCCCACTCCACCCCTCCTTCCCTGCCCCCCCCCCAGTACAGATCAACTAGGGACCAGAGGAATTAGAGACACAGATATCAATGATACACAAGGACTTCACCTAGGCAAATACACAATGGAAGAGCATAGGCCACCCTACCACCTTGGGAAAGTGGAGGGACCACAAGGCCTCATCCAACTAAAAGAAAAATGGCCAATAAAACATCACTAAAACTAGTATCACTAAACCTAAAGGGGCTGAATTCTGTAATAAAGAGAAAACTTGCCTTACAAGAACTCAAGAAAACAAATGGAGATATTCTATTCCTCCAAGAGACCCACTTTAACACTATATCCCCCCCAAACACCTTCAAAATAATTTATCCTCAAGCATATTATGGGTCCTGCACAGCAAAAAAAGAGGGGTAGCTATACTTTTCAAGCACAATATCCCATTTACTTTAAACAAAGAGGTTTCAGACCCAGAAGGCAGATATTTAATTCAGCATGAAACCCTTTCAGGGGTAGAAATAATCTTAGTAAATGTATACTCCCCAAATGAAGGCCAAGCGAAATTTCTGAGGGATTTATGTGATATTATATCCCCCCAACCAAAAACTACACTACTCTTGGTAGGAGACATGAACATAATACCAGTCCCAGAGCAAGACAGAGCAAGCGCACAAGGAACCCCACACCCATGCTCTACAGAAAAAAATGCTAAAGAATTTAGAAACATTTTAAAAGAGTTCTCGCTCACTGATATTTGGAGGGCGCAACACCAGGGCCAGCGGGACTACTCGTTCTTTTCACCCCCATACCAGACCTATTCGAGGATTGACTACTTTCTGGGTACCAAAGACATTCTACAGGCATCCTCCCAGTCAGACATAGGATCTATATCATGGTCAGATCACGCTCCGGTGTCACTGATACTCTCTCTCCCCTTCTGTAAAAACAATCATTATAATTGGAAACTAAACGACACATTGCTAAATCAAATGGATGTAGAGATTAATATTAAACAAAAGTTCAGAGAATATTTTATGCTGAATAAGGGCTCAGTAGAGTCACCAGCAATGTTATGGGAAGCCCATAAGGCCACAATAAGAGGAGCTATCATTTCCATAGCATCACACAAGAAAAAAGCTAAGCAAAAACTATATAATGAATTAGCTGAGAAAGTACAGCTCCTTGAACAAAAACACAAAAATAACCCCTCAAAAAAAATATTTAAATTATTAGACAAAACCAGATCTGAATTTACACAGACTCAACTAGACGAAGTGGAGAGAGCGTTAAGGTGGACCAAGCAAAAGTACTATGATAAAGTCAACAAAGCCGACCGTCTATTAGCGTCCAAACTTAGAGGTCTGAGAACCAAATCGCAAATCACAGCTATCCAAACTAGGTCAGGAGAAAAAACATACAATGAGAAGCAAATAGCAAAGGAGTTCTCTGACTTCTATTCTAAATTGTATAACCTAAATCTCCCAAAGAACCGATCCTCTGGATCAGAAGACATATCCAGGTATTTGGAGAAATGTAAACTTCCAGAACTATCGGAAGAGAATATTCTAGAACTGAACAAAGATATAACGCAGGAAGAATTATTAGAAGCCATTGCTCAATTGAAAGCTAGCAAAACGCCGGGCCCAGATGGCTTCTCAAATCAATACTATAAAAAATTTAAGATAGTGTTATCCCCGTATATGCTGGATGTATTTAATTAGTTTCTAGAGGGACCGGCCATTCTGACATCAATGTTCAAATCAAACCTAGCAATTATACACAAGGAAGGGAGAGACCGACTATAGCAGGCCTGCACAACATACGGCCCGCGGGCCGCCTGGCCTCTCTGTGTGGCCCGCGATGACTCCGGCCGGGCGCCAGTTAATTAAATAAATAATAAAAAAAAAAGTTGGAAAAAAATGGCGGCGATTCATCCCCCTCCTTCCCTCCCCCCTCCCTCCCCGTCTCCAGGTTTTGTGGTGCGTGGGGGCAGCAGCAGCGTAAGGAGGATGCGGCAGCCGTGAGTATTTTTTCTTTTTTCAATAGCAGGATTCCAGGGGGCGGGTTGGAGGTCAGAGCATGCCAGGGGCGGGGCTTAGTACCTGTGTGTGTGTGTGTGTGTGTGTGGTGCAAGGGGGGGAGGGAAAAACGGTCTGGTGCAAGGGGGGGAGTGAAAAATGGGCTGGTGCAAGCGGGGGGGAAGTGAAAAATGGGCTGGTGCAAGCGGGGGGGAAGTGAAAAACGGGCTGGTGCAAGGGGGGGGAGTGAAAACGGGCTGTGCAAGGGGGGGGGAGTGAAAAACGGACTGGTGCAAGGGGGGAAGTGAAAAATGGGCTGGTGCAAGGGGAGGGGGGTGGAAGTGAAAAACGGGCTGGTGCAAGGGGGGGGAGTGAAAAACAGGCTGGTGCAAGGGGGGAAGTGAAAAATGGGCTGGTGCAAGGGGGGAGTGAAAAACATGCTGGTACAAGGGGGGGGAGTGAAAAACGGGCTGGTGCAAGGGGGGTGGAGTGAAAAATGGGCTGGTGCAAGGGGGGTATGGGGGGGAGTGAAAAACGGGCTGGGGTAGGGGGGGAGTGAAAAACAGGCTGGTGCAAGGGGGGGGGGTGAAAAACGGGCTGGTGCAAGGGGGGGAGTGAAAAACGGGCTAGTGCAAGGGGGGGGGAGTGAAAAACAGGATGGAGCAAGGGGGGGGGGTGAAAAATGGGCTGGTGCAGGGGGAGGGGGGTTTGAAAAATGGGCTGGTGCAGGGGGGGGTGAAAAACGGGCTGGTGCAGGGATGGGTGTGAAAAATGGGCTGGTTCAGGGGTGGGGGGGGGGTGGGTGTGCAAAACGAGATGCTGGTGGGGGGGGCAAATGGAGTGGTGTGGTGGGGGGAGAAGGGGTGGGGGGAGAGGGGGGAGAAGGGGTGGGGGGAGAGGGGGAGCAAGGAGGCAGAAGGGAGAGAGATGGGGGGCAGAAGGGAGAGAGGGGGGCAGAAGGGAGAGAGGGGGCAGAAGGGAGAGAGAGGGGGAGAAGGAAGAGGGGGGCAGAAGGGAGAGAGAGGAGGGGCGAGAGGGTGGGGGGAGAGGGGGGAGAGAGAGGAGGCAGAAGGGAGAGAGGAGACAGGGGGGGCAGAAGGGTGGGAGGGGGGGCAGAAGGGAGAGAGAGGGGGAGAAGGGAGAGAGGGGGGGCAGAAGAGAGAGAGATGGGGGCAGAAGGGGGAGAAGGGGGGCAGGAGGGAGGGAGAGAGGGTGGGTGGAGGGAGAGGGAGAGGGTGGAGAAGGGAGAGGGAGGGAGGAGGTATGAGGAGGGGAGGGGTGAGGTATGAGGAGGGGGGATGTAATGTTTTTTTCTGTATCACAATATGAAAACAGTTAAGTAAAAGTTGCGCGCTAAAAGATATTTTTTCATGGTTGGTGCGCTATGGGTTTGGGGGGGGGCTGCTCCTTTCATTTGTCCCAGGCCCCATGATTTCTGTTGGCGGCCCTGTGGGTGATGTGAGGTGCAGGGAGGGAGAGGGTAATGGGTGATGTGAGGTGAAGGGGGGAGAGGGTGATGGGTGATATGAGGTGCAGGGGAGGAGGGTGATGGGAGGTGCAGGTGTTTCATTGGACGTGCAAGGGGGGGTGATTTGAGGTGCATGGGGGGTGATTTGAGGTGCATTGGGGGTGATTTGAGGTGCAAGGGGGATGATTGGAGGTACAAGGGAGTGATTTGAGGTGCAAGGGGGGTGATTTGAGGTGCAAGGGGGGTGATTTGAGGTCCAAGGGGGGTGATTTGAGGTGCAAGGGAGGTGATTGGAGGTACAGGGGGGGTGATTTGAGGTGCAAGGGGGGATTTGAGGTGCAGGACGTGTGATTTGAGGTGCAGGGGGGTCATTGGAGGTGCAAGGGGGTGATTTGAGTTGCATGAGCGGTGATTTGAGGTGTATGGTGGGTGATTTGAGGTGCAAGGGGGGTGATTTGAGGTGCAAGGGGGGAGAGTGATGTGAGGTGCAAAGGGGGGAGAGTGATGTGAGGTGCAAAGGGGGGAGAGTGATGTGAGGTGCAAGGGGGGAGAGTGATGTGAGATGCAAGGGGGGAGAGCGATGTGAGGTGCAAGGGGGAGAGGGATGTGAGGTGCAGGGGTGTGTGATGTGTGTGCTGTGCAGGGGGGTATTGTGTGTTTGATGTGGAGGGGGAGTATTATGTGTGTGGGTGAGTGGGAGAGATGGGGGTATGAGAGATAGATGGGGAGTATCGCAAAGGTTGATAATGAGGGGTGCTGGGGGAGATATGATGATGATGATGAGGGGTGCTGGAGGAGAGATGATGATGATGGTGAGGATGATGATTTTACCCGTGCGGGCCAATTTTTTTTTCCTTGGAGCAGTTTGGCCCTTCTCACTTTACGAGTTGTGCAGGCCTGCACTACAGTGTGGTAACTAGCCCCATAGCCCTCCTTAATTCGGACTTAAAACTTTTCAGCACAATTTTAGCAAACCGACTTACCCCAATACTACCCAGTTTAATCCATATAGACCAGGTCGGGTTTGTCTCAGGAAGACAAGCCTCCAATAATACTAGAAAAATTATCAATCTCATAGACCATGTACACCTCTCAAACACGAAGGCTATCCTGCTCAGTCTAAATGCTGACAAAGCATTTGACAGGATAAGATGGGATTTTTTAGATCATACACTGATTAAATTCGGATTTAGGGGCCAATACCTAGAGGGATCAGAGCTCTCTACAAAACTCCCACAGCTGTCGTGAAACTCCCAGGAGGAGACTCAAATCCCATAAAAATAAATAATGGTACCCGACAGGGATGACCCCTGTCTCCGCTTCTATTCGCCCTCTCTATAGAACCCCTGGCAACTACAATCATAGACGAAAATAATATTAAAGAAATTGAAATTGGAGAGACAAACTACAAAATATCCCTTTTTGCCAACGACATTATCCTAACTATAGCCAACCCCTTGACGTCCCTCCCGAATTTACATTTCCAACTAGACCAATTCAGTAAAATTTCGGGATATAAAATTAACACGGACAAGTCGGAGGCACTGAATTTATCCATACCAGTACCCGAACTTAAGCTGCTACAAGCAAACTTTAATTATAAATGGAGCTCGACAAAGATTAAATATCTGGGAATACAGATAGCAAGTGTATATAAATCCCTATACAATATAACTATCTCCCCCTTTTTGAAAAGATAAAAAAAGAACTCCAGAGCTGGAACGAATATCAGATTTCTTGGCTAGGAAGAATAGCCACAGTTAAAATGAATATTCTGCCAAGACTCCGATATTATTTCCAGACTCTACCAATAGACATCCCAATGTCTGAGCTCAAAAATATTCAAAACAGAATTTTCCAATTTATCTAGAAAAACAAAAGACCAAGGGTTGCTAGATCAATTTTGCTAGCTTTAAAAGATTGCGGAGGCTTGGGAGTCCCGGATATCACTAAATACTATCTGGCAGCCCAACTAAAACAAGTAATAATGTGGAACAATGATCCAACTACAAGTTGTTGGCTTGAGATTGATTCTACCTATGCGGGACCTCTTTCTCTTCCGGCCGCTCTTTGGGCTGAGGGAGGAAGAGACATCTTTGCGGAAAAATTAAAACTGGGAGCAATGAGATGTACATGGAAGATATGGGCTAGGAACAAGGGGAAATATGATCTGGCATCCTTCCCTACATTATTGACCCCTATATTTAACAACCCCGAGTTTCTTCCAGGCTGTCTCCCAAAGGCACTTAGTAAATTCAAAGTGCTAAAGATGGTAATAGCCGATGACTTTGTATCTAAACTTCTAAAGGTAAGATTCTACCACTTCCAGATATAGAGAAAAAAATATCAAATTACAAACCTACCAGTGTTTGGCTTCTTACAAATTCGACACTATTTACAAACAGTCTCAAAAGATTCTGTGTTTTTAGCCCTAGCAAAATTTGAGAGACTATGCAGAAGAGGCTGTTACTGTAAAGTAGTGATCTCTGAGGTGTATCTGGGCCTGGCGATAACCGCAGAACACTCTAATCATAGTTATATGCTAAAATGGGCAGAAGATTTAAATTTAGATTTAGATAGAGACGACTGGGAGAATATTTGGGAAGCAGCCTCCAAAACATCAATTTGTACCACTATAAAAGAGAATATATATAAAACCTTATTTCACTGGTACCTAACCCTGAATAGGCTGAGACAGATTTTCCCCGGATCCTCAGATTTGTGTTGGAGAGGATGCGGGCAAAGAGGAGACATGGCTCATATCAGGTGGAATTGTCGAAAATGTCAGTGGTTCTGGATCATGATACAAACAATGATACGAGAACTCCTGGGGGTGGAGATAGAGGTAGACCCGCTGTCTATGATCTTAACTAAACCAATAGAGGGCCTACAGCCGCAAGTGAGTAAAATGATAAACCATGTCCTCACAGCAGCCCGTTGCTCGATTGCCGCGGCCTGGAAAAAGATCAATGCTCCCTCCAAACAGACAGTATTGAGAAGAATCAGGGAAATCAAGGTAATGGAACTCCTTTCGGCACAACTTAGTCAAAAGGTAGATAAAATCCACAAGATCTGGGAAATTTGGTCAGAAGAGCCACCGAATGTCAGGACTGACAACTCCCTCCCCCCCCTGTCCACCCCCTCTCCCCCCTCTTGCCCCCACCCCTCTTTCTCCTCTCTACTCTCTACTATCCTTTGACTTTTCACAGAGAGATACACAAGGAAGCGGCTGCTTCCCCAATAAGTCTTGAAAGAGTATTTTGGATCACAACAAAAGAAAGAAGATACATTGGAAAAGAAGACAACAATGCAATGTTCATATTTCAATGCAATGTTTAATTTTTTCGCTTCTTAAGATTGTTAGTTTGTATCATTTATATGGAAATGCTTACTGTATGATGTCTATCTCTCTAAAAACAATAAAAAATTGAAACAAAAAAAAAGAAAAATAGTCATACCAATGTCAAAATAAATGGAGTATGTGCACTTCCAAAATGTATAGAGAACTTTGTATAGGGTATTTCAGTTTATATACAGTTAACAAGCATAACTTTCATTTAAATGTGTAGTTACAGAGGCGACCAACTTTATTCTAACTCGGCTAGTTCTGCAAATTTGGGTATATCCCGGTGATGTGAGGTTTTGTATCGTTTTCGTCCGGAGTGTATTGCGTTATTTTCCCGGCTGTGATTTAAGCATTTTATTCCCGCTGGCTGCAATACTGCAATGCCGTGTAAAAACACATGGGGGCGTTTGCGAGCTGTTGTCTTTGAAGCCGTCCCCGATAACCCCTAACATACATTACTGTACATTTTTATTCATAGTGTACATGTGCAGGGGGTCTCCGGAGCTGAACCGCGTTGGTTTCAGGTCGGGGGACCCCCTGCTTCCCGAGATACAGACCCCTTTATGAGGTGCCGGTATCCCTCTGAGTTTAAAGGTCCCAATCACGTGACCGCGGCCTGTAAACCAAGCAGAGGGATACTGGCACCCCCTAAAGGGGCCTGTATCTCGGGGAGCAGGGGGTCCCCGGACCTAAAACCACAGCGGTTCTGCTCCGGAGACCCTCTGCACATCTACAGTATGAATAAAACACATATATAAATAAAAACTCATTCCTTACCTTTGCGGCTATGTGCTACGGTAACGAAGCAGCATTTCTGTATTTTAATAATATTGTACTGTGAGCAGGGGGTTCCCTGAGCCAGAAATTAATGCTCAGGGGACCCCCTGCTCCTGCACAATATTATTAAAAATACAGAAATGCTGCTTCATTACCATAGCGTATAGCCGCTATGGCAATGAAGGGGTTAACCCACCGTGCCTGCTTTATTGTGGGTAGCGGGGGTGGGTGAAGGGTGTATTTGGCCCTTGGTGTTAGTTTAGGACTTGCGGGGGGGTTGCGGGTGCACTTAACCCCTTCACGACCGTAGCAGTTAATACCGTTACGGTCATGAAGGGGTTAACCCCTCCCGCTACCCCCTGCAAGCCCTAAACAACCACCATTGGGGCTAATACCCCCTTCACCCACCCCCGCTACCCACAATAAAAAAAAACTCCCACACAGCAGCCGCCCAAAAAATAAATAAATAAATCTAAATAAATAAATAAATAAATAAATAAATGAATATAAATAAATACATTTGAAATACATTTTTATTTATAGTGTAGATGTGCAGGGGGTCTCCGAAGCAGAACCGCGTTGGTTTCAGGTCGGGGGACCCCCTGCTCCCCTAGATACAGCCCCCTTTATGAGGTGCCGGTATCCCTCTGCGTTTAAAGGTCCCGATCACGTGACCGCGGCCTGTAAACCAAGCAGAGGGATACCGGCACCCCCTAAAGGGGTCTGTATCTTGGGGAGCAGGGGGTCCCCGGACCTTAAACCACAGCGGTTCAGCTCCGGAGACCCTCTGCACATGTACAGTATAAATAAAACACACACATCAATAAAGAATCGTTCTTTACCTTAACAGCTATGTGCTATGGTAATGAAGCAGCATTTCTGTATTTTAATAATATTGTACAGTGAGCAGGGGGTTCCCTGAGCCAGAAATGAATGCTCAGGGAACCCCCTGCTCTTGCACTATATTATTAAAAATACAGAAATGCTGCTTCATTACCATAGCGTATAGCCGCTAAGGCAATGAAGGGTTAAGGCAGAATAAACAATAAATACATTAAATACATATGTTTAATGTGTGTGTTAAACCTCCCTGCCTTCACTGTAATCTATGTAAAAAACCCTCCCCTTATTGTGTGTGTTAAACCTCCCTGCCTTCACTGTAATCTATGTAAAAAACCCTCCCCCTATTGTGTGTTTTAAACCTCCCTGCCTTCACTGTAATCTATGTAAAACTCCCTCCCCCTATTGTGTGTGTTAAGGTTCCCTGCCTTCACTGTAATCTATGTAAAAAACCCTCCCCCTATTGTGTGTGTTAAGATTCCCTGGGAAAATGGGGAAAAGGGGAGTGTGGGAAGCGCAGGACAGATCTCCACAAACTTTGCACTCTTTCTGTCAGCAGCTCGTTTAAGCATTGTGGCTATTGGCTATACCTGGGACTTCCTTTTCCTTTAAACTGCGTCAGCAGTATTTGGAAGTTATCCAGTGTCAGAGACACATGGATTTTATACACACACAGATCAAGGGTAACACCAGCATGGACACTGTACCTGTACTTGATAAAGAGGTTTTATTTAGTTGCTGCAATACTGCCAATCGCACCTATAGGGCAGAGGCTATTTTTAGCAATACCCCAAAAAAGAAAAAAAAAAAAAAAAAATACGGAAGCGCAGGACAGATCTCCACAAACTTTATTTATTAAATACATTACCCACCCCCTGTGCCCCCCCATAAATACAAGATTTATTCTTTTACATACAGGGTTCATAACGCAGCCCCATGCGTGTCCCCGGTGGGCTGGCGGGGCACCTGCACAGACCTACAGTTTACCAGCAGCCCTTTTTACACAGGTTCTGGAGGCCTGCTGGTGGGTCCCGCCAGCACCATGGTCCCCAGGTGGTCTCCTTGGGTCACCGTGGGCCACAATTGGGTCCCCACGGTAGGCCCGCGGATGTCTGGGAGCCCCGGGTCAGACCCACAGGTGTCTGCGGGGCCTCGGGTGGTTCCCTCGGGGGTCTGGGGAACTCACGAGTGCTCACTATGGGTCCGCAGTGCCCCCACAGAAGTGGGACCACACATCATCATCCCCGCACCTACGGGTCGGCGGTGCCCCCACAGAAGTGGGACCACACATCTTCATCCCCGCAGACTACGGGTCGGCGGTGCCCCCACAGATGTGAGACCACAGCTTCATCCCCGCATGTGTCACCCATGGAACCACCAGCCTGATACCCGTGTGATACCCGAGGCGATCCACAGGTGGTCTCCAGAGGTCCCACGCAGAACCACGGAACCAACCCTGAATGTAAAAAAAATAAACCTGGCCTATACATTCAATACATACACCTCCCCCCCCAACACCTACAGTACAATAATGTGCAAAATAACTATTATCCAGATATGGATAATAGATTAATTGCCCATTATTAAAAACATTAACTAGCATATTCAAATAAATTAAGTACTACTGACCTCATCAATACGAAGTGTCCGTCGCCAGCAACATCCTTGTCTTGCCCACAACATACATAGCAAATACAAAGCCAATACATTGCAAGTACATTCAGATATCAATTAACCCCTTAAACACCTTATCAGATAATAACCGCAAAGGTGATTAAGGGGTTAAGCCACACTGGCCCGATACCCACCCTTCACCCATGAATTTGTACAGTGGCTTCATCATGCAACTATATATACAGTAAATATATATATATATATATATATATATATATATATATATATATATATATATATATACACATACAGTATATACACACACATTATGAACCAATATACAAATAAATGTAGATGGGTTATCAAAACCATACTGTACTACAAATAACACTTCTCCATAGACACACTACATTAAAATCAATTTCCTTTAATAATCCTAACTGATCTTAAAATCTAAATCATCACAAACCAATGAAAAGCCAATGAAACACCTCACATTCCAATCAATACATTGCATTTACATTGTATAAATGATGCATAAAATCTATGCACCATATACATTCTGCAAATGAATCAACCAAGTAAACAAAAATCAATTAGCAATCATTATTTACATCCCTAAACAATTCACACTCCATCCCAAACAATGAAACAATTAACTAATTCACGCCTGGAGCAGAACAATTTAGCCTGTGAAAAAATATAAGTACCGACCAGAATACAACCTTTAAAACAAAGGCTATCCCTGACCTCCCTCAAACACACAATACAATACCAAGGATTACATCTATCTAATTTTAAAATACTTTAAACTCACAATAAAGCATAGCAGCATAGACAAATTAATTTAAAACACATCAAATCAAGCTTTTAAAACAACATCATTTCTTACCCTGTATGTATATATCTCTCTAGACATATATACATACATACATACAGTGGCAAGAAATGATATACCACAAAAAAAAAAAATACACATGTTAAAAAACCTTTTGAAAAAATTAACAAGTTAAATAAAATACATTTCTTTAGTTCACTTACCATTACTTGCCCCCACCGATTCCCGTTGCGCAGCTTACTCACGAACCAATCCACCAGGCACAGGAACCCATAAAATAATAAACCATTAAAAAATAAACATTAAACTAAAAATCCAAATCAATCCACGGGTCTTCTATTTGTAATCCATCTTCATCTGTATTCTTCTTTCTTCTATCTTCTTCCGGGCGGGGCGGGGCGGGGTCTTCTCCATCTGCGGCCATGCCCTGGTCTTCTTTCTTCTCCGCAGGTCCTTCCTTCGCGGCGTCTGGCTTCAAAATGAGACGACATAGGCTTTTAAAGGCCTATGACGTCACATTTTTCGTCATGGTTCCCACGGTCCTGATTGGGCCGTGAAAACCATGTGTTTTGGCCGACAAAAATAAAAATGATGACGTCACTTAAAGGCAATGAAAGCACAGCCAATCAGAATGGCTTTGCTTCAATTGCCTTTAAGATGATGTCATTAAAAGACACATGGCCGTCCACACATGGTACGGTAGCCAATCAGAGCGTGGGAACTCCATCCCTACTCTGATTGGCTCTAGTATACCATGTGACAGAGGCTTAGGGGAGAAAGGATGTGACGTCAATGAAAACCTGTCACATGGTACTAGAGCCAATCAGAGCGTGGGAACTCCATCTCTACTCTGATTGGCTCTAGTACCATGTGACAGGTTTTCATTGATGTCACATCCTTTCTCCCCCAAGCCTCTGTCACATGGTATACTAGAGCCAATTAGAGTAGGGATGGAGTTCCCACGCTCTGATTGGCTACCGTACCATGTGTGGACGGCCATGTGTCTTTTAATGACATCATCTTAAAGGCAATTGAAGCAAAGCCATTCTGATTGGCTGTGCTTTCATTGCCTTTAAGTGACGTCATCATTTTAATTTTTGTCGGCCAAAACACATGGATTTCACGGCCCAATCAGGACCGTGGGAACCATGACGAAAAATGTGACGTCATAGGCCTTTAAAAGCCTATGTCGTCTCATTTTGAAGCCAGACGCCGCGGAGGAAGGACCTCCGGAGAAGAAAGAAGACCAGGGCGTGGCCGCAGACGGGGAGAAGACCCCGCCCCGCCCGGAAGAAGATAGAAGAAAGAAGAATACAGATGAAGATGGATTACAAATAGAAGACCCGTGGATTGATTTGGATTTTTAGTTTAATGTTTATTTTTTTATGGTTTATTATTTTATGGGTTCCTGTGCCTGGTGGATTGGTTCGTGAGTAAGCTGCGCAACGGGAATCGGTGGGGGCAAGTAATGGTAAGTGAACTAAAGAAATGTATTTTATTTAACTTGTTAATTTTTTCAAAAGGTTTTTTAACATGTGTATTTTTTTTTTGTGGTATATCATTTCTTGCCATTGTATGTATGTATGTATATATGTCTAGAGAGATATATACATACAGGGTAAGAAATGATGTTGTTTTAAAAGCTTGATTTGATGTGTTTTAAATTAATTTGTCTATGCTGCTATGCTTTATTGTGAGTTTAAAGTATTTTAAAATTAGATAGATGTAATCCTTGGTATTGTATTGTGTGTTTGAGGGAGGTCAGGGATAGCCTTTGTTTTAAAGGTTGTATTCTGGTCGGTACTTATATTTTTTCACAGGCTAAATTGTTCTGCTCCAGGCGTGAATTAGTTAATTGTTTCATTGTTCGGGATGGAGTGTGAATTGTTTAGGGATGTAAATAATGATTGCTAATTGATTTTTGTTTACTTGGTTGATTCATTTGCAGAATGTATATGGTGCATAGATTTTATGCATCATTTATACAATGTAAATGCAATGTATTGATTGGAATGTGAGGTGTTTCATTGGCTTTTCATTGGATTGTGATGATTTAGATTGTAAGATCAGTTAAGATTATTAAAGGAAATTGATTTTAATGTAGTGTGTCTATGGAGAAGTGTTATTTGTAGTACAGTATAGTTTTGATAACCCTTCTACATTTATTTGTATATTGGTTCATCATGTGTGTGTATATACTGTATATATATAAATATATATATATATATATATATATATATATATATATATATATATATATATTTATATATATATATATACTGTATATATAGTTGCATGATGAAGCCACTGTACAAATTCATGGGTGAAGGGTGGGTATCGGGCCAGTGTGGCTTAACCCCTTAATCACCTTTGCGGTTATTATCTGATAAGGTGTTTAAGGGGTTAATTGATATCTGAATGTACTTGCAATGTATTGGCTTTGTATTTGCTATGTATGTTGTGGGCAAGACAAGGATGTTGCTGGCGACGGACACTTCGTATAGATGAGGTCATTAGTACTTTATTTATTTGAATATGCTAGTTAATGTTTTTAATAATGGGCAATTAATCTATTATCCATATCTGGATAATAGTTATTTTGCACATTATTGTACTGAAGGTGTTGGGGGGGAGGGTGTATGTATTGAATGTATAGGCCAGGTTTATTTTTTTTACATTCAGGGTTGGTTCCGTGGTTCTGCGTGGGACCTCTGGAGACCACCTGTGGATCGCCTCGGGTATCACACGGGTATCAGGCTGGTGGTTCCACGGGTGACACATGCGGGGATGAAGCGGTGGTCTCACATCTGTGCGGGCACCGCCGACCCGTAGTCTGCAGGGATGAAGATGTGTGGTCCCACTTCTGTGGGGGCACCGCCGACCCGTAGGTGCGGGGATGATGATGTGTGGTCCTACTTCTGTGGGGGCACCGCGGACCCGTAGTGAGCACCAGTGAGTTCCCCAGACCCCCGAGGGAACCACCCAAGGCCCCGCAGACACCTGTGGTTCTGACCCGGGGTTCCCAGATATCCGCGGGCCTACCGTGGGGACCCAATTGTGGCCCACAGTGACCCAAAGAGACCACCTGGGGGACATGGTGCTGGCGGGACACACCAGCAGGCCTCCAGAACCTGTGTAAAAAGGGCTGCTGGTAAACTGTAGGTCTGTCCAGGTGCCCTGCCAGTCCACCGGGGACTCGCGTGGGGCTGCGTTATGAACCCTGTATGTAAAAGAATAAATCTTGTATTTATGGGGGGGCACAGGGGGTGGGTAATGTATTTAATAAATAGAATGATGTTTATTGTGGGGCACTGTATTGTTTTTATTGTGGGTACTGGGGGTGGGGGGGGGGGGGTGTTTCCCCAACGGTATGTGGGTAGGCCTCTCTTGTGGGTACTGGGTGGTTAGGCCTCACGGGGGGGTGTTAGTGTGGGAGGGTATGTAGGCATCCCGAGTGGTGGGTGAGGGTGGGTTAACCCCTTAATGACTGTAGCGGTTAATAACCGCTATGGTGATTAAGGGGTTGGGGACATTACTTTGTATGTTTTAATTTTTGTCTCTTTTTTGCAGGACCGGAGGGTCCATGTGCAGGTGGGTAGTAGGTAGTGGGTGTGGGTGTGGTTATTTACACGGGATCCCCCTCCCCACATTTACATACAGTAAACTGCACTCACAAAACACAGTCCAGGGAGATTTAACTGACACAATAGGGGGAGGGGGGCTTACACAGATTAGTCAAAGCAGGGAAGTTTAGCAGACACAATAGGGGGGGGGGTTACATAGATTACAGTGAAGGCAGGGAAGCTTAACACACACAATAGGGGGAGGGTTTTTTACATAGATTACAGTGAAGGCAGGGAGGTTTAACACACACATTAAAAATATGTATTTAATGTATTTATTGTTTATTCTACCTTAACCCTTCATTGCCTTAGCGGCTATACGCTATGGTAATGAAGCAGCATTTCTGTTTTTTTAATAATATTGTGCAGGATCAGGGGGTTTCCTGAGCATTAATTTCTGGCTCAGGGAACCCCCTGCTCACTGTACAATATTATTAAAAATACAGAAATGCTGCTTCATTACAATAGCACATAGCCGCTAAGGTAAAGAACGATTCTTTATTGATGTGTGTGTTTTATTTATACTGTACATGTGCAGAGGGTCTCCGGAGCTGAACCGCTGTAGTTTTAGGTCCGGGGACCCCTTGCCCCCCGAGATACAGACCCCTTTAGGGGGTGCCGGTATCCCTCTGCTTGGTTTACAGGCCGCGGTCACGTGATCGGGACCTTTAAACGCAGAGGGATACCGGCACCTCATAAAGGGGGCAGTATCTCGGGAAGCAGTGGGTCCCCGGACCTGAAACAAATGCGCTTCTGCTCCGGAGACCCCCTGCACATGTACACTATAAATAAAAATGTATTTCAAATGTATTTATTTATATTCATTTATTTATTTATTTAGATTTATTTATTTATTTTTTGGGCGGCTGCTGTGTGGGAGTTTTTTTTATTGTGGGTAGCGGGGGTGGGTGAAGGGGGTATTAGCCCCAACGGTGGTTGTTTAGGGCTTGCGGGGGGTAGCGGGAGGGGTTAACCACTTCATGACCGTAGCGGTATTAACTGCTACGGTTGTGAAGGGGTTAAGTGCACCCGCAACCCACCCGCAAGTCCTAAACTCACACCAAGGGCCAAATACCCCCTTCACCCACCCCCGCTACCCACAATAAAGCGGGCACTGTGGGTTAACCCTTCATTGCCTTAGCGACTATACGCTATGGTAATGAAGCAGCATTTCTGTATTTTTAATAATATTGTGCAGGAGCAGGGGGTCCCCTGAGCATTCATTTCTGGCTCAGGGAACCCCCTGCTCACTGTACAATATTATTAAAATACAGAAATGCTGTTTCGTTACCGTAGCACATAGCCGCAAAGGTAAGGAATGAGTTTTTATTTATATATGTGTTTTATTCATACTGTACATGTGCAGAGGGTCTCCGGAGCAGAACCGCTGTGGTTTTAGGTCCGGGGACCCCCTGCTCCCCGAGATACAGGCCCCTTTAGGGTGTGCCGGTATCCCTCTGCTTGCTTTACAGGCCGCGGTCACGTGATCGGGACCTTGAAACGCAGAGGGATACCGGCACCTCATAAAGGGGTCTGTATCTCGGGAAGCAGGGGGTCCCCGGACCTGAAACCAACACGGTTCAGCTCCGGAGACCCCCTGCACATCTACACTATGAATAAAATGTATTTTAAATAATTTTTAATGTGCCGATGTTTGCGCAGAGAGAGCAGCGGATCTCTCTCTGCTGCAAACACATCTCGCCCCCGCCGGCCCATAGTATCATTGATGTGCATATACAGTACTGTATGTGGACAGTACTGTATGTTAGGGGTTATTGTTATACAGTATATATATATATATATATATATATATATATATATATATATATATATATATATATATATATATATACTGTATATATATATACTGCATAACAATTCATGAATTTATGCCATCTGGCGGACACGCGAAGCATTGCAGCCTATTAAATCCTGAACCATTATAAATTAACACACCAGCCGCGCATCAGCCGGGCATGACCCCTGGCCTGGAACGCGGCATGCTCCAGGTGAACAGTGTCGCATTCCAGGTACCTGCCAGGTACAAACCGGTGATTTGTTAGAATAAAGTCTGCCGCAGCAGTAACTGTGCATTGATCTGCTTCTCCCCACATCTCTCCTGCTTTGTATATCCAAGCATTTGTTTTGTTAGTGTTTTGTATTTGTAGCGCATGTTCCCCCAACCCCTGGGAGATATGGCAGCTACCGTGTATGTGCTGTATTACCTGTTGCTCACAGGAGGGCCGAGCCTCTGCTGCTGGGAGCCTGGGGTGTGCCTGATCTGTCAGGTGTAAGCGCCTCCACCTGTAGCGGGATCCGACTATGTGGGATGACCCCATTAAAGGACCCAAATAATAATATACATGTAGTGATAGACAACAGTTTTACTATAGGCAAGCG
Organism: Ascaphus truei; assembly: GCF_040206685.1. NCBI lineage: Eukaryota > Metazoa > Chordata > Amphibia > Anura > Ascaphidae > Ascaphus > Ascaphus truei. Next base: position 53,307,282 of record NC_134485.1, read on the forward strand.
AACAGAATAACAGTACCACACCAATGTGGGCCACACACGGCTGTTTCCCACAGGGCCAGTCAACCCAACTCTCACACCCCGTTTGAATGTCCCCTCAAAGTACTGAGGTGCTACTGGGCACCTAACCTCCCCGGTGTTCACAAGAGCTAACCCAACCAAATATGTGAGACAGCGCTGCCCACAGAACTGAAGGTGTACAGTTGGTGCACTTGGTGAGTTGAGGTACATGCCAGGTGAGCCAAAACACTGGAGCGCTGATACGGTAAGGTAGGATCCACTGTTCTAGCGGTCATCTGCGTAGCCTCCACCTCTACATTGGGTGGTGTCCCGCATGGACAGTTCCACCATGAAGAGTGTCTCTGTACTTATGATGATCTGGTCCCAGATCAACAAGGGCCCAGGTCACAGCTGCATCATGGCTTTTCCTCACGCTAGTGCTACAGGAGAGGGTCCCTATCTATGTGGGTCCCTGCAGAAGCCGCAAGCTATCACAGTGAGTCGGGGCCTAGCTTCTGCCTACGGGATCTCTAGCCTAGTGCAGGGGTCACAGACACCCTGCACCTACACAACCTACACTAACCTTGTCCCAGCTCTGACTGGCGTGGTCTTCACCGCACAAAATGTATCCTTTCCCGAGCAGGGGAATCCTCGCAGCCCTATTGGCCTATCTGTGGCACCTGACTACTTGCCCCTATGTATTATGGGGCTTGTAGTCCCCACGAAGCCCTGTGCCTCAGATGCCAACTCGCGCATGCGCGACCTCACTGCGCATGCGTGCGCAACTTCAACATGGCGGCGCCCTGCAAAGGGAGCCGCCGGGAACCTCCGGTGATCGAGTCACCTGCGCAACTTCCCTACAATGAGTACAAGTTACTCCGCTATGCACAGGTAAGCGGGATCCAGGGGGGAGCCCTGTTACATTTTTAAACTTCGTTCTATAGTTTTTTTTCCCTATTTGACCATCAGATATTATTGGGCAGTTTGATTTAAGCACAAGTCTTTTTTTAATTCCTGGTGCTGCCCTTTTCGTTCTAACCATATTTAATAGGGGAAATAGTGCTTTGCCAGTGGTTTCCAACTTAAGTCCTCAAGAACCAAGAAGAGATCAGGTTATAAGGACATCCTTGCTTCAACACTGGTGATTCATTCATAATAACTGAGCCTCTGTGCTGAATCAGGGATATACTTAAAATCTGATCTGTTGTTGGTTCTTGAGGACTTGAGTTGGACCCCACTATGCAATAAGCACTATTTGGCTATGTGGCAGTGGGGGGAGGAGGGGAGGAAATAAGCCTGCAGGAGACTTTTTTTTATTTACTGTGCCTGTATTCTTAAGACAAATATGAGCAAAATCTTGGTTTATTTTCATGACTTTTGTGAGCTAGTGTGACAGAACTTAAACATCTTGAAGGTTTGATGGTTTATGTGCAGCATGGCAAGAGCTATGTTATGTTATGTTGCTTAATTCTCTGGATAGACCTACTTTTTGTGAATTGGAAGGGGCCTTATGGTGTCCACATTCTCCTGTTATCTCCAATTCAAGCCAATGAAAAGAATTCAGGAGTGAAAGGTAAACTCTTGCTAATTTAGGACTGGTGACCAAAATCCATAAAGTGTGTATATTCGTACGTGTTGTATTACGGTGCCTCTGCCCCGAGCCCCGCGGTTACACAGGCCCCGCGCTGTTCTCCACAATGATGAAACCGATTGCCTGGGGAGAGCTTCTGTAATGGTCTCTTAACTTGTCCGGTGGCACCTAGTCCTGCAGCGTCTCGTTGTCATGGCGCCACATTGCCCAAGTTTCCAGTACATCCAAGTCCTTCTGGAGAGAAATTACATCTTGCTCTGATTCTACTACCTTACACACAATTTATTGTCATCAGCAAAGATGGAGACTTTGCTCTCTATACCAACCTCAAGGTCATTAATAAACAAGTTAAAAAGCAGGGGTCCCAGTATTGATCCCTGAGGTATGCCACTCAGAACTATAGACTAACCTGAAATGGTTCCATTTATGACAACTCTCTGTCTATCCTTCAACCAGTTTTCAATTTAGGTGGAAATAATTATATCGAATCCAATTTGCTTTATTTTGTACACTAGCCTCTTTTGTGGAACCGCATCAAAAGCCTTTGCAAAATCTAAGTAGACCACATCAACTGCATTACCCTGGTCTAAATTCCTACTTACAGTACCTACTCAAAGAAACTAATACGTTTAGTTTGGCTCAACCTATCCTTTATAAATCCATGCTGACCTACTGTACTAATAATTTTGTATTCCGTTAGGAATTCCCAAATATTATCCCATACTAAACCTTCAAGTAGCTTCCCCACTATTGATGTCAGGCTTACAGGTCTGTAACTCCCCTGTTGTGATCTGGCTCCTTTTTAAATATAGGCACAACGTCTGCTTTATGCCAATCTTGTGGTACTGAGCCTGTAGAAATTGAGTCTTTGGAATATTAAATATAATGGTTTGGCTAATGCTGAACTTGACTCTTTAAGAATTCTTTGATGTATTCCACCGGGGCCCAGTGCTTTATTTACTTAAATGTTATCAACATTTTATATATTTTATTTCTATGAATTAACAAATTGTTTGTTAATATAGAAGTTGTGACTTACTCTCCTGCCGCAAACAGAAATCACGGGGCCCAGGACAAATGAAAGGAGCAGGCCCTCCCTCCGCCCCCCGAATTATAGCGCACCTACCACGAATAAATATTTTTTAGCACGCAACTTTTACTTAACAGTTTTCTTCTTATTGTTATATGGAAAAAAAACATTACAATGCAATCTGTGTATTTTTATATTTTCAACAAGTGAGTTACTGGGTGGTTGAAGAACTGACTGGGTGAGTGAGTGACTTGGGTGAGTGGGTGGATGAGTGAGTGACTGGGTGAGTGAGTGACTGGGTGGTGTGTGACTGGGTGGGTGAGTGACTGGGTGGGTGAGTGAATGGGTGGGTGAGTGAGTGACTGGGTGTGTGAGAGCCTGGGTGAGTGAGTGACTGGGTGGGTGAGTGAGTGACTGGGGGGTGAGTGACTGGGTGGGTGAGTGACTGGGTGAGTGAATGACTGGGTGAGTGAGTGACTGGATGGGTGAGTGACTGGGTGGGTGAGTGAGTGACTGGGTGTGTGAGAGACTGGGTAGTGAGTGACTTGGTGGGTGGGTGAGTGACTGGGTGCTTGGGTGGGTGAGTGACTGGGTGGGTGAGTGACTGGGTGAGTGAATGGGTGACTGGGTGGGTGCCTGGGTGGGTGACTGACCGTGACCGGGTGTATGCTGCTTCCTTGCCCGCCAGACGCGATGTAGGCTCGGGGGGCACGGGAGGGGCGTGGGAGTTAGGGGGGGCGGCTGGTGGGCTTATTTCAGGACTACTGCACGCTGGTCACAGGGGAAGCTGCATTGGCACGCGTGGGCTTGCAATGGCGCTTCCCCTCTGTCCCACGTTTGGTGTGGGGAGGGGAGCAGGCCCACAGGCACCCTGTTTCCCTGCGCATGCGCCCGAGACCTCAGCTCTGTGCATGCGCACGGGGGTCACCGGCAATGTATTTATATTTTTTCCTGATTTTTTTTTTAAATGGGCCGGCTGGGCCCCCGGACTCACGGGACCCGGGACGCCAACACCGGGCACTACTATTGCAATTGATTCTTCCCTGGTAAATACAGAGGCAAATAATTTGTTTAATACCCCTGCTTTTTTCCTTATCTCCAATAATTGGCCTGCCTATCTCACACTGAAAGGGTCCTATATTTTCTTTTCCTTTTTTCATTATCCATTTTTTGCTAATTTTCAAATTTGATTGCCTTTTTGCAACTTTTGTTAGATTCCTTATAATTCTGACTGGTCATGTGACGCCCCCGAGGGTGTCACACGCTGGAACAATGCCTTATAGAGTTGGGATTAGCTATGTCTGTTATACACACTCCACTTACATGCTGGACACTATGGTAATGCGATGCAGAGCAACTAGCAGCTGATGAGATGATCTTTGGATACTTATTGCATCACCTGCTTACAGATTAAGGGCCTCATGCTATTAGCAGCTATAAGCCACTTATCGCCATCTTATCGCCAAAAAAAGCCTACAGCGATTCAGTAAACCCAGATAAACCGGCGATAAGAGGGAAAATCGCCATATTTTTTTTGCAGAAAAAAAAACGCCAGACGCGTGACGATAAGCCACTTATCGCCAGTTTCTCAAACTCGTGGCATTCTAGTAGCCAAGATTATCTTATCGCGGCTGATTGATTTTTAACTCCTCCCTCTGCTCTGGAACCTTTCCATCCTCCTTCAAACATGCAACAGTCATACCATTACTCAATAACAGCAAGCTTGACCCTACCTGTTTTTCTAACTATCGACCTGTCTCCCTCCTGCCTTTTGCCTCTAAACTCCTTGAACGTCTTGTATTCTCTCGCTTGGTCCATTTTCTCAACACCTATTCTCTCCTAGACCCTCTACAATCTGGCTTCCGCACTGCTCACTCCACGGAAACAGCCCTCACTAAAATAACTGACGACCTCCATGCTGCCAAAGACAGAGGTCATTACACTCTGCTCATATTACTCGACCTCTCTGCAGCATTTGACACCGTGGACCACCCTCTTCTCCTTCACATTCTCCATACTCTTGGCATTCGGAACAAAGCTCTATCCTGCATCTCATCCTACCTCTCCCATCGTACTTTCAGTGTCTCTTCTGCTAACACATCCTCCTCCTCTATTGTTCTCTCTGTGGGGGTACCCCAGGGCTCTGTCCTGGGACCTCTTCTCTTTTCTCTGTATACACTCTCTCTAGGTGACCTAATAATATCTTTTTGGTTTAATTATCACCTCTATGCTGACGACACATAAATATATTTCTCAACACCCGACCTTACACCTGCTGTACAAACCAAAGTTTCTGAATGTCTCTCTGCTAAATCTTCCTGGATGGCCCTCCGCTGCCTTAAACTCAACATGGCTAAAACAGAGCTCCTCATACTTCCTCCCAAACCTGGCCCCACTACCTCCTTCCAAATTACTGTTGGAATTACCATCATTCACCCAGTAGCCCAAGCACGCTGCCTTGGGGTCACACCTGATTCCTCTCTCACATTCGCCCCTCACATTCAAAACATTTCTAAAACCTGTCGCTTTTTCCTCCGCAATATAACAAAGATACGCCCTTTCCTCTGTTTCTCGACTGCTAAAACTCTGACTCAGGCCCTCATTATCTCCTGTCTTGATTACTGTAACCTCCTGCTGTCCGGCCTTCCTGCCTCTCACCTGTCTCCCCTGCAATCTATCCGAAACGCTGCTGCCAGAATCACTCTACTTTTTCCTAGATCTGTCTCAGCATCTCCCCTCATGAAATCCCTCTCCTGGCTTCCGATCAAATCCCGCATCTCACACTCCATTCTTCTCCTCACTTTTAAAGCTTTACACTCTTCTGCCCCTCCTTACATCTCAGCCATAATTTCCCATTATGCACCATCCAGACTCTTGCGTTCTTCTCAAGGATGTCTTCTTTCTACCCACTTTGTATCTAAAGCCCTCTCCCACCTTAAACCTTTTTCACTGACTGCCCCACACCTCTGGAATGCCCTTCCCCGCAGTACCCGACTAGCACCCTCTCTATCCACCTTTAAGACCCACCTTAAGACACACTTGCTTAAAGAAGCATATGAATAGCACTCTGGCTATTCTGAACACATGATACATAAAGCTTGGCCCCCTGCAGACGCACTTACCAGAACTCCCTCCTACTGTCTCTGTACGTTCTCCCTACCTACCAATTAGACTGTAAGCTCCTCGGAGCAGGGACTCCTCTTCCTTAATGTCTAAAGCACTTATTCCCATGATCTGTTATTTATATTATCTGTTATTTATCTGATTACCACATGTATTACTGCTGTGAAGCGCTATGTACATTAATGGCGCTATATAAATAAAGACATACAATACAATACAATACAATTGCTGCTCTAGAATGGAGATTTCCTCTCCAAATCGTCCCACCACAAAAAGTTGGCGAAAAGGTGGTTAGAAGCTGGCGATGAGCAGCGAGGCGGCACTTAGAAAAAAAATGCATTTTTCCTGCATTGGATTGATGCCGGGAGTCTCCGGATCTGATACCCATTAATATCACCACCGGAGAACCCCGGCATGTATCAGATGCATGAAAAATGCATTTACAGGCAACTTCATTACCTTAGCGGGTAATCGTTAAGGCAATGAAGGGGTTAACCACCAGTGCGATGCTTATTGTGGGTAGCGGTGATGGGTGAAGGTGGTATTTGGCCCTTGGTGAGTGTTTAGGCCCATTGTGGCATCATTTAAAATTCCCTACATACGTTTCATGTGCGTGCGTACACTCTGTCAGGGGAGGAATTTTAACTGACGCCACGACGGTGGCGCCAAAAATGAGAGACTTCTGGTGATTATACCTCACCGACGAGATCAGGTTGTATGGTTACATTATTTCTTATTGATGCTGGCAGTACGACTTGGAAGATCTGAGCACCGGGTGCTGCATTGTGGCGTGACGGGATTTGTTGGTATATATGTGCCACCCCATTTGCGTGTGGGTCACGCTGCTGCATGGAGGTTTTAGACACTTTATCAGTTGACTGTTTACGCTAGGCTCACTTGATTGTACACTGTCTCTTCCTGGATGCTGACTTCACATAATATATGTATCAGTTAATGGTGTACTGTGATCATCCAAGTGAGTCTTTATGTTGAAGTACATGAGTTGGTAGATTGCTATACCTACCACTTTCACATAGGGAGTAACAGTCACTGTATGCATTCATATATCGTTAATACAATATATCTATGCCAAGATATATGAGGCTACAGATCATTGTGTCTAACATCATATACCTACCTGCTATGTGCATATGATTCATTGTAGAACTGTGTCCAACATAATAGCCAAACTAGAGTATTTATGAAAATACAACTAGCAATTATATTGTTGTCATACAATACATCTACTTTCATAGTTGTTATTGAATTGGCGGGTACTAGATTACCTATGAGGAGTAAGAAGTACTGTCCGGCTATGAGTCATAAATATTGACAACTGGTTCAAACAGAGATATATTGCTAAACGGTGTTGTGGTTTAGTCATAACTTTTGTTACCCACTAATTATAAGTAGGTAAAGGACGTACCAATATAGCTATCACAGCCTCTCAACTGGGTATTTTTAATTGCACTGTATTTACACGAAGGTTCGACGTCATATGTTAATAAAACTTTATTATTTTTTCTTAAATTAGTGGTACATAAAGAGGATATTTATATCATAATATACATTCTCTGGTTGAAAATATTGGTATTTTGCAAGATAACTTGAACATCTTCATATCTGAAATATGTACTTTGAGTGCAAGTGAAAGGGGCTCTTTTATGGGGATTCTTTCCTACTTAACTGTCTACACAAAATAACTATTATCCAGATATGGATAATAGATTATTTGCCCATTATTAAACACAACATTAGCCAGCCAGCATCAACAATGTAATTAAAACCGTTCTACTTACCCTGTCATTATGAAGGGTGTCCTCGTCAGCATACTGCAGGGCCATATCCTCTGTTGCCATAAAGAATAAAATCTAATGGACCTTAACCCCTTAATCCCCTTAGTTGTTAATAATCGCTATAGTAATTAAGGGGTTAACCCACCCTCCCCTGCTACCCACCTATCAGGCCTAACCACCCACGACCCACTATACACACCCTGTACCCATTGAGTGGCATAATAGTACATCATACCCATATAATATGGGCATGATAAGCTACTATAGCAGTCAATGTTCACCCTAATTCAAAAGCATGAATGTCTAAAATACACAATAATAAAACAGATACAACAAGCACCTAAACACCCAGAAATAAAAATTAAAAGCACTAGCCAACCAAGCAATTAACTAAATAAAACCACTAGCCAATCAATTCAATAAATAAAACCACTAGCCAATCAATTAAATAATTAAAACCACTAACCAATCAATTAAATAAATCACACCACTAACAATTAATTAATACAACCACTAGACAACACCAATTTAAACCATAAGCTAACAAAATACACCATTAAATAAAAACAATCTAAAAAAAAAATCAAGCATCATAATTCAAAACAATTTAATCTAAACATTAAAAATAAATAGAAAATATAACAGTCAAATGAATAAATATATTTGCCAAAAAATGCATTAACTATGACTGTATTCATCTGTACCCTAAACAGGCACAGCTTAATACATTAGCAGTCCAATGGCAATGAAAAACATAAAAAAAGAAAAATCCAATCAAAAAACCTGTAAAAAATAATCCAATCAAAAATACCTTTAGAATCGTTGGCCCGGTGAACCAAGAATCTCTCGTCCGATGATGTCACAAAACACAATCCAATGCCATCCACGGTGAAGATCAGGAACAGGTAACCAAAATCTTCTTTCTTTCATCTTCCATCGTCTTTCTTCTTTCTTCATCTGTGATTATTTCTTTAATTTCTTTATCTTCTGTATTTATCTCCTTTCTTCATCTGTTAACCCAATAACCCCATGTTAAATCCATGATCTTGACCCGTCGGCTTCTTGAGCTCAAATGAGCCGTCACAGCCTTAAATATGGCCTGTGATGTCACATTTGAGCAGCAAATGGTTCCCACACCATGTGATTGGCTGTGAAAACCATGTGCTTTTTTTTGGGGGGGGGGTGACGTCATGTAAAGGGACTGAAGCCAGCCAAACAGAATGGCTGTGCTTCCTTTCCCTTTAACATGACGTCACTAAATCCAAAACCTCACATGTTACTTCAGCCAATCAGATTGTGAGAACTATATCCCAAATTTGATAGACCATGTGAATTCCTTTGGATGATGTCACATCCTTTACAAGAAATTACTCGTCACATGGTCTACTACAACCAATCAGATTGGGGATATACTGTAGTTCTCACAATCTGATTGGCTGAAGTATCACGTGAGATGGCATCCATTTTAGATTTAGTGACATCATGTTAAAGGGAAAGGAAGCACAGCCATTCTGATTGGCTGGCTTCAATCCCTTTACATCTGTCACCCGAAAAAAAATAACCACATGGTTTTCACAGCCAATTACATGGCGTGGGAACCATTTGCCGCTCAAATGTGACATCACAAGCCATATTTAAGGCCGGGACATGTCATTTGAGCTCAAGAAGCCGATGGGTCAAGATCTTGGATTTAACAATGATGTTATTGGATTAACAGATTAAAAATGAAGATAAAGACAGAAGATAAAGAAATTAAAGAAATAATCACAGATGAAGAAAGAAGATGGAAGATTAAAAAAAGAAGATTTTGGCCAATTGCATTTCTTCTTTTGACTGCTTTGAATTGTGATTGCTTGAATTTTTGTTTATTTTCAGATTGTTTTGTGTTTTTATTTAATGATGTATTTTGTTGGCTAATGATTTAAATTGTCTTGTGGCTGTATTAATTAATTGTTGTGTTGGTTACTGCTTTTAGCTATTACATTTATTTTTGGGCCAGTGGTGTGATTTATTTCATTGATTTGTTAATGGTTTTATTTATTTAATTGATTGGTTAGTGGTTTTATTTATTTATTTAATTGATTGGTTAGTGGTTTTATTTATTTATTGAATTGATTGGCTAGTGGTTTTATTTAGTTAATTGCTTGGTTGGCTAGTGCTTTTCATTTTTGCTTCTGGGTGTTTAGGTGCTTGTTGTATCTGTTTTATTATTGTGTCTTTTGGACATTCATGATTTTGTACAGAATTATGGTGACCATTGACTCCTATAGTAGCTTATCATGCCCAAATTATATGGGTATGATGTACTACTATGCCACTCAATGGGTACAGGGTGTGTATAGTGGGTCGTGGGTGGTTAGGCCTCCCGGGTGGGTAGTGGGGGAGGGTGGGTTAACCCTCAATTACAACAGCGGTTATTAACCGCTAAGGTGATTAACGGGTTAGGGGCCACTAGATTATATTTTTTATGTATTCTTTCTGGCATCGGAGGAGATGGCTCTGCAGTATGCTGACGAGGACACCCTTCATAATGGCAGGGGTAAGTAGAACGGTTTTAATTTACTTTATTGATGCTGGCTAATGTTGTGTTTAATAATGGATAAATAATCTATTAGCCATATCTGGATAATAGTTATTTTGCACATTACTGTACTGTATGTGTTTGGGGGGGGGGGGAGGTGTACTTATTGAAATATAGGCTTTTTTTTTTAAATACAGGAATGGTACCGCAGGCCAGCAGACGCCCACGGGGACCACCCGAGGACCACCGGATGCCCACGGGGACCACCCGAGGACCCACAGACACCTGCAGGGACAACCCAGGGACCCTTGCGGGCCCATGGACAACCGTGAGGACCCCTGTCGGCCTGGGGTTATTATCCTGTGTGCAAAAAATTATATAATGGTTTTATGTGGAGGCACAGTAGGTTGTGTATTGGTGCTTAATACATATTTAAATTTAAATTTTATGACTAGTTTAGATGAGCAGGGGGTCTCCGGAGCAGAACCGCGTTGTTTTATTGCGTCATGTGACCGGGACATTTCAATGCATAGGGGATACCGGCACCCCATCACAGGTTAGGGGGTCCCCGGACCTGAAACCAATGCGGTTCTGCTCCGGAGACCCCCTGCTCATCTACACTAGTCATAAAATTTACATTCATAATAATTTATTTCCAGTGAGATTTGCGCAGGGAGAGGTGGTCTCTCTCTCTGCAGCACAAAGAACTCGCCCGGTGAGCCCTTTTCAGAGGGCCGATCATCTCATCGACGGCTACTCGCCATTTTTGCTAATCTTGCTATCACAGGTATTCGGGCCTTTCTGCATACTGTGATAGCAATGATGTCAAAAATTGAGATTTCAATTCTATGGCGATTTTCTCTATTGGAGTTTACTGCATGAGGCCCTAAGTACCCATATGTTGCATTGTAGGGGAGTCTTTTTGCCTCTTGAATGAAAGTACCATGTTTTTGTGGGAATAGGCAAAGAAGGGCTAAGTGCCTGGGACATAGAACCCCCCCCCCCTTTGATTTTGTACTTGGTTTTTCTTTTCTGTGATTTTGCCTTCTGATACTGTGTAGCACTGTTTTTCACTTTATTGTATTGTTTACATATTTTATATATACAGTAGCTACTTCTTTTTCCTGGGCCTTTCCTCTGGCAGTCCTGTTAGTGCAGGCAGTGAAAAGGTTAATTCCTTCCGTAGGCCTGTGTGTGTATTACAGCCTTGGATGATGTCATCAGTATTCAAGGGTGGGCCTAGCAACTTCTGAGGATGTCAATCTGAGAGGTGGATACTGGTTGGAACACGCCCTGTATGTGTGGGCCAATCAGTATCCAGATCTGGCTTGCAATGAGTCAGAGTTACACACTCCCCACAGATTATAAATTCTGACATCCTCCCAGATTAGGAGTTCAGTTCTGTTCTGTTCAGTCACTCCAAGAATGGAGTCATAGAAGAAGAGAGGAGTCTCTTCCTCCCCCCCATGAGGGGATGGGAGGGAAGAGGAGTAGGCCTAAGTCAGGGCTCTGATTATATAGAGAAAGAGTAACAGGAGATATTGATACTAAAGCTATGATGAATGCCTGTTTCTTTGTAATGATGAGCTGCCTGCAATAAACCATCAGAAAAGACAATGCTGTCTGTAACTGTCTCTGTGTATGGAGGAATGTCAGAAGGGGGCCATCCCCTGAACACTCACAGAGAATCCCTGCTGGCTGGAGGCGCTGCACCAACAGAGAACAAGGTAACCTGTCCTCCCCCCTGTCCTGTTTCTCCCCACACCACTGTGGAGTGCTCAGCTCTCCGCTTGCCAACAGGTATGCACCACCACCCAGCGTAGCAGAAAAAAAGGCATACCCACCCCTATCTCACTTAGGGGCAGGGGTAGATGGGCTACATTTGGAGGCGCTGCTGAGATAAAGAACTGCTCCCAGGACAGGAAAGGTTTTATCAACAGGACAGGTTTTCAGCAGACAGCAGACAGCACAGCAGTTTTGGACTTTGTTGTGCAGAACAGGTAGCAGCAGACAGGCTCTTCAGCTGAAGGAAGATAAGGGAATCTCTCCCTGAAGCTTCCCCAGGGAGGCGGTTACCCAGAAAAATAAATTTCTATGTTGGGGCGACCCCCTGGTCAGTATGCCAGGTAGTGTGGATACCCTCATATGGACTTGCTATTCTGTGGGGCGACCCCCTGGAGGCCATGTGCCAGGAAGTGTGGATACCCACATACACTTCATCATAAATAGGAATTGGGGTGACTACCTGAGGCTACACCAGGGAGGAGTGGTGACACTGCCTATCAGTACATCAAGGAAAGGATGGGGGTCAGGTTCCTGAGGCAACACCCGGGAGCCTGCAGACCATTCTGGCACTGCAGTTGGGGCGCTACCTGAGGCTACACCAGGGAGGAGTGGTTACCCTTCTGTATCCCACAACGAAGACTAGCAGCAAGCTGTAACAATAATGAGTTACACTTAGTAATATAATGTTACATATCTGTGCAGCATTGTCACGGGAGACCAATGCTTTTAACACCTTAATTACCCAGATCCTTTGATTGAGCAAAGCAAGAGATAAAATAAATGGTAATTTATATACAGAATGAACACACACACGATTATTTGCAAACAAACACTTGAAATACACTTACTGGGACGGGGCAAAATGAAATCTTCTATTTCCAAAACTAAATCTTTCGAAACAGTCTTTAAGCACAATTTCCCAGGAGCGGGAGTTGTGAGCAAATAAAGCCGAAAACAGTCTTTGGATAAGGGCGCCAATCGCAACCCCTATTTCTACTCCGCAGCTGCTTAAGACATCCTGGGACCATGTCAGCGGGATGTCTTACCGGTTTGGGGCTAAATTAGGCATGGCTTACTCACAGGAATTCCCTGCTATGCATCTTTAAAGTATGGCACTTATAATTAAGTGTTTCCACTGTCCCGGCTGCCTGAATGAAAACCCCCTCATGGCTATAAGGTTGGCACAATTAAAAGAAAGGAACTTTCATTCATCAATTTTCATATAACTTTATAAAAATTGCGGCATAACCTTTTTAATGATTTTACTCCAGGAGCACTCACAGCAAAACTCAGCTCTCTAGGACCTTCCTAGCCGAAGTTAGCTAATAGCTATGCGCTGTGCTGTAAGCTGCTGCTTTTTAAAACCATTTTTCCTTTGCACGGGTTACGGGAAACATGGCTACAATAACATACATTTAAACCATGATATTATTATCATCACCCCCTTATACCTGGTGGGACACACAGACATTTTTAATACAATTACAGTGTTACTGCCATTACTGGGTTGCAGAGCTGGCACTCTATAATTCCCCAATATAGCTCAGGGGCACCCAGCTGGGCATAATACCTTTATTTACTGGCCAGGGTACCCCTTCACCGTCACAAGCATTTCATAGACTGCAGCACAAAGTTAGAAGTTGTCTATTTCGTTAGGCACACATTTAGGATGTTTACAGATTTACAGGAGCACCAAACAATTGCCAGCTTAGGTAATAAAGTAGAATTATACATTGTTCCATGCTTTACATATAAAAAAAAGAAAAAAAGGCGGGACATTTAGTATTACTGCTTTAAATGACACACACCCTACATACCACACTTCATATAAGGAATTCCATAAGAACAATGTAGGAGGGAGGTGCAGACGTACAAACAAGGAGACCGATTTGGGGAAATGTTAAACATTACTTTATTGAGTCTGTCCCTTTAACAAGGCAAAGCATAGAAAGAGAAACAAAATAAACAAACACGTATCCCTGTGTAAGTGCTAACTGTAATGGTTCCAGTCCAGGCTTTGACTGGAATCTGCCCTTACCTTGCTGCTGTGGACATCTTGGTTGCTGGCAGGACTCCTCCTGAACTTTGCTATTGGCTGCACCTGTTCAAGGGCTTAAATAGCAGCCAGTGACTTCCAGCCCCTGCCTGAGCATTGTATATGTTTCCCTGGTCACCTTGGGTTCTAGTTGCTGAGCCTTCCTTGTTCCTGAGCCTTCCCTGTTGCGGTGCCAAGCCTGTTGCTGTGGCTATCCTGTTATCCTGTTCATTTGGAATTCCTGTTGCTGACCCCGGACCGTGACACCGACCTCGCTGCCTTCCACCTGCCCTGACCTTTTGCCTGTCGCCTGGATTCTGCACCACTACCGTCTTCCCTGACCCTTTGCCTGCTTACTGGCTATGGATACTCTAACAGGACTCTGTCCCTGGGCTCTGGTCAGTTAAGTAGCATTCCTACCTCAGCCCAGCGTGTCCACTTCCTGATTGGAGACGAGCACAGTCACATAATGCTCAGGCCACACATGAATTCCTCTGAGGTAGGGAAGGTGCTGTCCCTCTAGGGCCAACTCCTGGATAAGTACTCTGCCCTCCTGACTACGTGGGACACTGTAACCGCTTCCAACACCTCAAGCTTGCAAATCCTTGCCAATCATCCTCTTCTTGCACCCCTGGATGATTCTTCGTCAGCAAGCTAACTTTGCATTCCACGAGCCAAAACATTAATTCTCCACTGATCCGGTTTCCAGGTCAAGTACACCTCTCACTGTTTCCTCGGCAGTGAGTGCTGCAACCCTTGATGGTTCTAAGACTCCTAATTCAATTTCTGATGTCCCTATTACTGAATCTAAGGATCCTATTTCAAAGTGATTGCCCTTTAGTGACGGATGCTTCCAATGCAGATTATTGGGGCCCCACGGCAGAGACAAGTTTCCTGCACATTGATCCTCTTCCAGAGCCTGATGTATCTACGGCAGATTCCAAATCTCCCACGTCAAAGTCAAGTTTACTTCTCACGGATTCCCTGGTCTCTGTATTGATGCATTCCCAAGTCCACCTACCCTGGGTTGCTGGCCTTCTGCTGATGGCCAGTCCCACGACAGAAAGCTACTTCATCACCTCAACTGTCAAAGATAAGTTACAAAGTCTAACTGGACTGGACCTCGCTAAGAGGATTGTATCTGTGCCTGAGTCGTCTTATGATGCATTCTACGTATCAAGACTAGCAGTACCGCTGCTTTCTGCCCGAGAGAGGGTACTAATAAACAGGGTTTTCTCAAGTCTTGTACCTTTCCGAGACAATTCAAAGTCACCAAGATCACAGATTGAGCCAGGTTCTGATCGCCCCGGAGGTCTCTCCTGAAGGGCGGGGTGGGAGGGGGTGATACTGTAAGGGTTCCAGTCCAGGCTTTGGCTGGAACCAGGCTGCTGTGGACATCTTGGTTACTGGCAAGCCTCCTCCTGAACTTTGTTTTTGGCTGCACCTGTTCAAGGACTTAGGCCCCGGACATGTTTGCTGCGTGCTTGCGGAAGCGTGCTGACGCGCGCTCCCGCTCAGCACTGAGCCCCTACAGCCGCAATTAGAGTGGCTTTAGTAGGGGCTCACCTGCGCTTCCGCGCGCTTGCGGAAGCGCAGGTCTTGGGGGAATTTAAAATTCCCCCGCTTGCCGGCGAGACAGGCCGGTCACATGAGCGGTTCACCCAATGAGGGCGAACCAGCTCCGTGACATCAATGGCCGCCCCCGGCCAGTGACGCGCCCGCCCGCCCCCGGACCGCCCCCTGACGGCTGCTGAGAGCGCTTGCGGTAAGCAACCGCAAGGCCAGGGAAAGCACCCGCTTTCCCTGAGCCTCAGCGCGCCTCAGCACGCCAGCGGTAAGCGTGTCCGGGGCCTTAAATAGCAGCCAGTGACTTCCAGCCCCTGCCTGAGCATTGTATATGTTTCCCTGTGTTCCTGGCCACCTTGGGTTCTAGTTGCTGGGCCATCCTTGTTCGTGAGCATTCCCTCTTGCGGTGCCTAGTGTCAGGGTCTCCTAGACCTCCTGCCTAGCCATAGTTGTTCTTTGTCCACCGGGTGTGCTGCTGCCTTCTGTTTCCTCTGGGTTCCTCTCTGTCTGTCTGTCTTTCTTCTTGTTGCTCTCCTCTCTGTCTTATAGCTCTGCTTCCTGTCTGTTTCCTTTGCCTTTGCTTGAAGTCAGACTCCTATGCACATGCCTCCTATCCTGATCTGTTTCTGTACCTGTATTATAGAAGTCTGTTCACAGTAAAGCCCTTGCTGGTAATCTGGCTTGTCCCTGTTTGTTCCTGTTCTCAGTCCCTGCCCCCAGACCTGTCCTTGCTCCCCTGTCCTGTTCCAGTCTCCTCATTGCCGACCTCTGCTTGTTACCTGACTTCGCTTCCTGCCGCCTGCCTCGCACCTCTGCTTGTATCTGACTTCGCTACCTGCCGCCTGCCTTGGACCCCTGCTTGTGACCCCTACTACACTCGTGCTGTTCCGGCCACCGAGATCCTACCCGCCATAGGAGTCTCTCATGACAGAAAGCAAAGGCCACTTCTGGACCTCGCTGGAACAGATTCTTCTTCTGCCTGCACCCTTTCCTGCCTGCTGCAGCAGACCACATCCACATGGTTGAAGATAAGTACTTTCATTTCTTTTTTGGAAATCCCAGTTGGGAAGGTTTTTTTTTTTGCTGCTAAGTGTTCTGCAAGAATTATTGCGTTCATAACGAAAAAACATTTTTGCTGAGACTAGAACTGTTGCTGCAGAGACTAGTGCACCTTTCTTTGAGATTTTTCTTTTGTGCAGTGCCTGGGTTAACCCTTGCAGTACCTGTTGCCACCTTTTTAGACTCTGACTTTCCATTCCCTGAACAAGGCTTGTCTCTGCATTCCTGGTTGGACCACTGCTGTTCACAGGGTTCCCATTTCAAAAGACAAGAGTGCTTCCATTATTTTGTTACTGCATCCTGCAAGTTCCCCTAAAATTTGTTTCTCTGTAACATATGATATCCCTACGCCTGATATCAAAAGTTTCAGATTTAACTGCAGGGTTTCTCTGTCTGATGTCAAAAGTTTTGGATCTAACTGCAAGTTTTCTCTGTATTAGTTTCCTGCTGTCTATAATATTTCTATGCCTGATATCTAAGGTTTCAGATTTAACTGCATATTTCTCTGTATGATATCCCTACGCCTGATATCTAAAGTTTCAGATTTAACTGCAAGGTTCTGTCTGATATTCCTATGTCTGATGTCAAAAGTTTCAGATCTAACTGCAAGTTTTCTCTGTAGTAGTTTCCTGCTGTCTATGATATTTCTATGCCTGATCTCTAAAGTTTCAGATTCAACTGCAGGTTTTCTTTGTCTATATGATATCCCTACGCCTGATTTCTAAATTTTCAGATATAACTACAGGTTTCTCTGTCTATGTTTTTTTTCCTTGCATTTATAAATCTCCGTGACTGATGCTAAAGTCTCAAAAGGTCAGCTCTCCTATCTTGTGTCTCTCTGTGTCTAATATTCCTTTTGTTCATTCTAATGCTTCTGCTTTAAAGACACATTATCTGCATTACTGGTTTCTTGGGAAGTTTGGTTTCCCTACAGTATGTCTGAAGTTATGGCTCCCACTCTGAAAAAAGTCTTGAGCAGTAAATGTGAACACAGTACCACTGATTCTTCAGAACTTCTCAAAGCAAGAAAGAAGAAGAAAAAGAAGGGAGGCATTACTGTGGAAGTTGCAGAAGAAATTACGAATGAAAATGTAACCTCAGAGTCTGCAATTGATGAAAGAGATATGCTGCAGCTTAAGGCAACTCCCAGACGTATCCCAAGAATAGTGGAAGAAAAGAAAGATGCCCTAACTCAGACGTTTCAAGCTGCACAGAAAACGATTGATTGTCTTTATGGACGTTTAGATAAGGAGCAAGGAGCCAAGGCTGCACTACAAAGCTGTCTATCTTCAGCAATTGCTAAGTGTGTTCTCCAGGAGAAAGAAAAAGAGCAGTTGGAGAGGGACAGGGTGATCCTGTCAAGTAAGCTGGAGAAGGCCTATGCTGATAATGCCCAGTACCAGAGTTTCATGGCTCAAGTTGGCGCAAAACTGGAAGCCTCCGAGGAGAAGACTTGCCACTTCAACACAGAACTACGTTCTTTGAGAGAGATCTTCGAAGGGTTAAATAGCAGTTTTGAAATGGTAACCCAGGAGTGCAAGAATCTCTATGTCCAAGTCAGTGAAGGAGATAAGAAACTCCATGAATTAGGAGAGGAGAAGAAATAGTTGGCCCGGGAAAAAATAGACATGCAGACAGCACTGCAGAATGCAGAGAGGATGCTGCAAGAAGAACGTGTCTCCCTGGAGCAGCGCACACAAGTAGAAAATATGCTGCAGAGTCAGCTGCAAGAACTGCGTACACATCTGCAGGACACGAAGAATAAATGGGTGAATGCTGAAGAAAAGCAGCGAGTTCTGCAGGAAGAAAGTTTCCAGACTGCCTACAAGATAAAGATGCTGCAAGAGTATTTGAGTACCCAGTGTGTCGCCAAAGAACAGCATGAGGAGCTGAAGGCCACACTGAGCATAACCAGAGCCTCGCTGGAGGAGGAGCTTAGAGCCCAGGTAACCCTGTATGAGAGGGAACACAAGGCGGTCCAGAAACTGAAACAAGAGTTGGAGGAGCAGAGACACTGCTCCATCTCTAACAGTCAGTACACCCAGGAGAAAGAGACCTGGAAAAGGCAGGCAGCTGAGACCTTGGCAAAGGAATTGTCAGAGCTCCAAGACGTAATGAGGGATGCATGGAAGCAAGCTCAAAATGATCATTGTGAAGAGCTGAAAGCCCTGAGAGGAAAATTGCAAAATGCCCTCAACCAAGGGTCTGTCGCTGAGGAGTGGAAATTGCAGCAACGCCTAAAGATGGAAGAGCTAAAGCTAGCAGCTGAACACACATCACAGTATCTCACAGCGCTGCAGGCGCAGATCGCTGAGCTCAAGACACAGCTTGCCAAAAAAGAGAGGAAGTGTCCGTCCGTCAAGTGGCTGGCCTGACACTGCGTTATGGGGTCAAGATGACTGATGCCTGCAAAGTGTTGAATCACACAGCCCATGATAAGGCCCGGCTGCAGCTGGACAAAGTCTGGGAGGAGTACCGGCAGCTTCAGGTCAGAAATAAAGAAAAAGAAACACATTTAAGCCTTGTTCTAAGTCAGCTGGGAGAGATGGAGTCGCGACTCAACTCCAAAGAAGCTGAACTGACAACTGCTTTGAGTGGGAAAAGAAGTGCAGAAGGACAGCTTCAAGAGCTGAAAACTCAAATAGCTCATCTTTCATTTGGTGATGCCACGAAACGGCAGTCGCAAGAGGAGACCATGGAGAGCGAACTCTGTGTCTCCACTAACTCATCTGGAAAGGCTGCACCAGTCCTTGATGCCCACGTTCCTGATGTCTCTGCCCCTGCTTTTGGGTTGAACGCACCCATTCCGAGGTTCCTTGCAGCACCCAATGTACCTGTGGAGTACCCTCTGCCCACTGACAAACCACCAGAGTTGGGTCAATTTGAGTCCACTTTTCATCAAGGCCTCCGGGAAGAGCCTGGAGGATCGTCCGGAGAACGCTCTCGAGAGGGAGGAGTAATGTCAGGGTCTCCTAGACCTCCTGCCTAGCCATAGTTGTTCTTTGTCCACCGGGTGTGCTGCTGCCTTCTGTTTCCTCTGGGTTCCTCTCTGTCTGTCTGTATTTCTTCTTGTTGCTCTCCTCTCTATCTTATAGCTCTGCTTCCTGTCTGTTTCCTTTGCCTTTGCTTGAATTCAGACTCATATGCACATGCCTCTGATCCTGATCTGTTTCTGTACCTGTATTATTGAAGTCTGTTCACAGTAAAGCCCTTGCTGGTAATCTGGCTTGTCCCTGTTTGTTCCTGTTCTCAGTCCCTGCCCCCAGACCTGTCCTTGCTCCCCTGTCCTGTTCCAGTCTCCTCGTTGCCGACCTCTGCTTGTTACCTGACTTCGCTACCTGCCGCCTGCCTCGGACCTCTGCTTGTACCTGACTTCCCTACCTGCCGCCTGCCTTGGACCCCTGCTTGTGACCCCTACTACGCTCGTGCTGTTCCGGCCACCGAGATCCTACCCGCCATAGGAGTCTCTCGTGACACCTAGCCTGTGATATTTGAAAATTCGCAGCAAATTAGAATTGCTGCAAATATTTCGCCTGTCTCTAGAAATAATCATGGCAAGAGGTAGTGAACATAGGGCAAAGTGGTTGTAAAGAGGGGAGGAAAATATAACAGTAAAATATGCCCCATTACAAAACGGGGACCTTCACCGAGTCTCAGACAACTGGAACCAAAACAGAAAACACAAAAATCACAATAAAGTTGCTTTTCCGCAAACCGATAAAATGGCTTTCATCATTCAAAAGCACAGAAAGTGTATATTCAAATTTTGGAGATAACTTTACTCTGGAAATATTTATCCCAATTTTTAGCGTTCCTCGCTGTTCAGGCGTCTGGATGCACATTGAGTTTATCATCATCATCATTATCCTATCCATTCAGTCGAGTACGACTCTCGGCCACTCTTTGGATCAGTGTTCTCCATGTTTTCCGATCTCTCACGGCTTTTTTCAATTCTGCTATGGCAGAATTTATTGAGTTTATCACACTTCCCACATTACAATATATTTTTTATGAAGTGAAAAAAATCTAACATCACTGCGACTGAAAGCAATCTAGTTTGGTGAACACGAGTCAATGTTATTCAATATGCTGCGAAGCTGCTTCCTAATACTGCAAAAGAGACCAGCTCCATTTAAACAAGTGGCATTCATATCTTCTCCAGTGGAGGAAAGGAGCTTCTCAGCATTAGGCCCCTGGAATGATATCCTGATTCCTGACTAACCTCTGTGGGGCAGTATTGTTTCACTTATTACATATTATAGAAGAAAGAGCTATTTGATTTAGCCAGAACTACCAGTTCTATCTCAAATGTGTTGAGTCGGCAAAATAAAGTCTGTGTCCTGATTGGTAGGTTTTTCATTCACTTGAATAGCTTTTGTGAATGAGAATAGACTTCTCATTATTTGATTTTCAAAGCAGATCACTGGGAGAAGGGATATGCATTTACCTAGCAAATATATTCTTTTGATACTACATAGAAATACATAGATTAGATTAGATTTATATATTAGAAATACATACAAAGAATCAAAATATGCTTACGTAATAAAACTCAAAATCCCAAAGGAGAGATAGTATTGAATGCTTATCAGAAACACAAATTGTACCTAAATTGTGCAGTTACTGCTTCTTGGCCTTATTGATTGTGTATTGTAACTTCCTTCCATTTAATTTTTTTTTTTTTTACAATTTCAATTCAATTTCCCTTGATTTTCTAAATCTGGACAGTTAATTTTAACACATTTATTTTATTTAGAAACTGCTGCGTCAAGCACTTGATTGTGTATTTTTTTGTTATATTGATGTAGAGCAATTTAAACTATTGTTTTAGACGTTTATAATGCTGTTAATACATGATGGAATATAATTGTCATGAACGACACACCTGTGACCACATGACTTGTGTATTTGAAAAGGATTAATACACATAGTTATGTAGCTGACTAGCTTATCTCTTTACAGGGTCCCTAAAATGAGTAATATCTCACCTCAATCTAACACAATATAACTTAATTCACTTCCGCCACCAAAAAATTGTTTCAAGTTTTACTTGCAGAGTTTTGGGCCCCTGTTTACTAAGACAAAATATGTAGCTAACACACAAAAACCTATGGTAGCAAAATGTGTCCAAAAATGCAGTTACTCTGTGTGGAAAGTTCAATTAGGGCCCAAAACAGCATTTTTTACATTTTAGATTTAATATACAAAATTAGTACAGTGCTTAGCTACAGATAAAGAATATTATAGGAAACATATAGTATAATATGCAGACAGTTTCATTAAACTAATGGGGAAAAAAAGAAATTCCTAACATACATGATCACATACAGTATTAGACTTCTCAAAGGGTCTTGAGTTGGAAATTTGAGAATTCACATCAGAGCATTAACAATCCCTTCTAAATTCATACTGTATGCCAAATGCGTGTTTTTTTTTTAATCCTAAACCCTTTAATTGGAAACAGAATAAACCCACCTTCTGGGGCTTGTCCTTAACTCTCCTAATCAATCTCTAATGACATTTTTAGGTCTTGGGGAGAGAAAATATTTTTTTTATTAAAAATGCCGGAGTATAAAAATACCCTATAACTTTGTATCACCCCTAGAATGATGCCAACTTCATCTTTGCACTCGTATAATAAAATACACATGTGGACACTCATCTTGATGGGGGTAACTTTAATATTTGAAGGTGTGATTGGTCTATGGTACATATCAGATACCTATCAGTCATTGTTGGTGTCAGACCTGTTCATCAGCACCTGGCAAGAATGTCGTTCTGTCTTTATGGATGCAGTACTACTAATGTCCACCAGGCTTGAGACACAGGTTGAAAACTACAACTTCCAGAGGCATTGCAATGCAGGACTCTCCCACTTCCTGGTTAGCCCTATTTAAAGTCCAGGATGTGCCTCAGTTCCTGGCATTGCAACTGAGTTGCTATGTTCCCCATGCTCATGTACTTCTCCTGCCCAGCTAAGTGTGTTGCAATTTTGTTTAGCTGTGCATGACCTCGGATCTGTTCTGGACTATTGCCATGCTCAACCCCTCAAGTACCTTGCCTGCTATTTTGTGTATGACCTCGGATTGCTCTGGGTTTTAGACTGATTAAACACTTTTATCTATCTTCCTTGAGCCTTTATCATTCCCAAGTGTTCTCAGAGTTGCTATCATTTAATGGTTTAATCTGTATCACAATGATATATATTTTTATTTTTAGTAAAGACCTGAGACTGAATGGTGATCCTTTTTGTCACCTTTCTCTGCTTCTCAAAGGGGGGGATTTCAGAAATATATTGTCCTCTTTGAAGATGACACCCAATGTCTCTTGAAGTTCTGGGTACTGTCACCAGACCTCCATAATATAAACATATAATTTTATTGGGCCATCAATGACAACCCCAGGTTATGTTCTGGTGCTCTGGTTGACAATTTACTGTAAACAGTTGTGTTAGGTTAGGGCTTAATCACCCCACAATCCCAGATTAGGACACTTTTAGATAACCTTACCAGGAACGTGTATCTAAATATTTTTTTGTTTCACTGACAATACATTCCTACAGTACGCCAGTTTGACTTTACATAGAAGAAAAATGGGTCTTTTAAAAGATATGTTAACCTTTTGTGTACCCAATTATTAAAATACTAAATGTTAATGGTCTATGAAAATAATCAATATCTTTGTGATTTGAAAAATGTTTGTTACATATTAATATACTCATAATACAGAATATGTCACTCATAATTAAACTTTTTACTTCATTGTAAAACTCTACACTGGAAGACATTACAAGTGTTTATCATGGTTTAATATGTACAATGATTGGAGCTGTATGAATATTTGCTGTACATGCTAATTTATGCATTTTGATATGGCACATGTATTAGATAGAGGACACATTTTTACGCATAGCTACTGTAGATCATCATCATTAAAGCTACCAAGAACACTGCATCAAGCACAGTTAACAGCACAACACCCATTCAAGATAATGGAACTGATGCACTATTAACTGTGCAATACCCTGTCATTTACTATATTTTACAGGGGATAAATATATTATTGGATAAAAAAATTTTTTTTCACATTTTCCCATGGTTTGTAATGATACTGCAATTATATCTCTTCCTGTTCAATGTACAGGCTTTTTACATGGTGTTTGGTTTCAGATTTTTAATGAATAATATGGCCATTTTGTCTGATGTTTACTGAGTGATGATATTCCATAAGACACCTTCTGGCAACATGTCTGTTGCACACAATGCTTGCTTTGGAGTCCACTGCTGAATTGATCATACTCATATAAAGAGGAAAGAAGTATAATGAAAGCAGAACACTGAATGCTTTTTCTTATTTAAAATATCATTACAATTTTACTGTCTGCAATGAAATCCGTACCTGGCCACTTCTTTTGCTAATAGATTCAAATAAGATTACAGGATATACTTTTTTTTTTCACTTGCGTTGGCTTAAATTATTTTTATAATATTTCCAGATACTTGCAGTTTTTTTTTTTTACCATTGCCACAGCCACTGAGAAACTTCTTTTCATTTGAACCCTAGTTTCATTGGGGAGATATCTTAGAGAGGTTGGCAAATTCAAGATGAGAATTCTGAACGTTGTTTTAAAGTTTAAATTCCATCCTCTAAGATAGGTGTGTGCAAACTTTTTCGTCTGTGCCCCCTGCCTGCTCTCCCCCCACGCGCCTTCTCCCCCCCCCCCAACCCTTACTTCTTCTCCGGCATTTTCGGACACAGTGCCATGTGACCGCGCGGCGTCATTTTACGCTGCATTGCCATGGGGACGTGTAGCCCCGGAGATAAAGTAAGAGGCCGTGCGCGCTCCCCGGCATTTTATTTAAATGCTTTGGTAAAAAGCGTGGGGCCTCTGGAAGCACTGCGCGCCCCCCAGAAAATGTCACTCCCCCCAGTTTGCGCACCCCTGTTCTAAGAATTATATTTATATAATTTGACAGTTCCACTTGAAGTATACGTTCAGATATAGTGATAAATACTGTACATTATGATAATTGATACAAAATAAAGGGCGAATTCCCACTCTAAGTAAATCATATATAAGCAACGAGGACACCAATTTATGAAAAAATTGCAAAAGTGCACCGAAATTTGCAAATCGTGGTGTAGAAGTTACAAAAATAAGACGTTTCGGGCATCCATCCTTTGTCAAGAGACTCAGGTGTGTCCGCCTATGGAAGTCTCTTTTTTTATTTATATTTCTATGTTTTAATGTTATTTTTGTAACCTAAAGTATACACCACTTTTTGTGAAGTCAATACACTTATTTGCAATTTTTACATAAATTGGTTTCCTCATTCCTTATATATATAGCCTGGAGCTCCCGTGGCTCCTGGAGACCCCCCTTCCCTGGCGCAGCTCGATCGCGGGTAATGAAAAACCCGACGGCTGCTTCCAAGGGTGGGGGCTGGAGCAGGGAGCAGCGCGGCTTCTCCTGCCTGCGGCCGGTTGCCGGGGACGCGATCGGGCCGTTGCTAAGGCCGCGATCGCGTCTCTAAGGTCCCGGCGGCTGCAGAGCAGGGCGCCGCCATTACCCACTGACTCGCGCATGCGCAGTTGTAGCGTTAGCGCGAAAGGCCCCCAGATAGCTCGCGCGAGAGTAGGGAGAGATCAGGACAGTGTAGGGAGAGCCCCAGAGCCCGGGAAAGCTTGCGCACGCGCAGGGCAGGGGAGAGAAAGCCCGCGAACCCCTAGCCTACCAGGGAAGGTTCTGAGCTGGGACTACATATCTCATGAGCCTCTGTATGCCCCATGTGACACCAGGGAGCCAATAGGGCTTAGGGAGCTCCTGGGAATTGGATACATTTCGCGGGCAGAGAGCTACGTGTGAGTCAGGAAGAAGCAGGGCAAGGAGGCAGACAAGGGAAGGAGGTAGGGTGCAGGAGAGAGGGACTCCCCTGTATTAGGCCAGCACCCCCTTGGTCAGAGATAGCTCAGCTCCCCAGTAAGGTGAGTGTTGCCAGGGGCAGCCCTCAGGTTAGGGACCCTGCCACTTACATTAGTGGGAGCTGAGATAGGGAGGTTATAAAGAGTTGGAGTCAGGGAGCTGTGAGGGAAGTAAGGGTGTGGGGAGTGAGAGCAGCTCCTGCACCCCATAGGTACCCACACCCCAGGTAGGCCCCAACCCCCCACCAGGTTAGTGGGTTAAGTGTTTAGGGAGGTCCTAGATAGGGACGCGGCCCCTAGTTTGGAGTGCTGCCTTGTCAGAGTCACAGCGGGCAGTGCTGTGAGGTCTGACAGGCAGGCACCGTGGTTAGCAGCACGTTGGCTGTTAGAGTAGTGAGGCTTAGGGATGTGGGTAGTTAGGGGAGTGGGACAGGTCCTGATTCCTTAGGCCCATAGGAGTATCCCAAGCCACCATAGGTTGCTGTAATTATAGGGACGGCCTATAGTGCAGCACGTGCCCCTTATGTAGGTAGGGACACAGAGAAGTCTCGTTGTTCCCGTGAAGCGGCTGGACCCACGTTGGGGTCCACAGAGACTGTTCCGGAGTGGGACCGCTCGAGCGGTCCACAAGTGCAGGAGTTCGGTTGGAGGAGTCCTCGCCGATTGAACCTTTGAGAAGACTGTTGCGGACCCGAGCACCGGAGTGCTCGGCAGGTATTATACCAACACATGTGCACCAACAGGCCTAGAGGTTTTAGTGACTGCGCAGTCACCCATTGACTATCTCCGTAGGAGTACGGGACATTGGGTGTGGGGGTTTCACTGGACACTGGGTGGGATCACCTAGTGTGGGGGAAACGTCCTGTGAGACGTCACGGGTAGTGTCTCCTCGTGAGAGGGACACAGGTTATGAGGTTATGTAAATGATTATGATATTCTCTATGTTCATGGTAAAGCCTTAGTTATTATAATCACTGTGTGTGTGGTTTCTGATTTGGTTCCTATGTAGGGTCATTCTACATTTCCATAGAATCCTACATAGGTGGAGGCGCTGAACCAAGAAACGTTCCAGAGGATTCACCCCAGGCTCTCACTAGCGGAGGCTCAGATCTCCTGTGAGTCTGCAGGTATACGCACCACACCGGTAACACTACATGTTCTACTCACCCACACTATATATGAGATTGGGTGGGGTGGAATACCCGTTACATATACTATTTACTTTGAGAGTGGGGATTCTCCTTTTATTGTGTATCAATTATTGGTATACTGTAGTTTTACTGAAAGGTAATTATTTTGTTCGAAGGTAGTTTAAGCCATTACTAGCGAAATGGAAAATTGATATTTATAATGTACAGTGTGCGTTTACATTTGTACTTCTAAATGCTTTATGCTGTAACCTTTCTTTCTTTAACCTGCGGTAACATGTGCAGATACTTTAACAAATGAAAACTGCAGACTATTCCTCAACATACAATATGTCCATGCTCCCATGCTTTCAGAACTACAACTAAGCCAACTGCCCTGCTTTGGCTGGAACACAAAGAAATGCAGAGTCTACACTAACCCCCTTCAAGTCGGCATTCAATAAGGAGAATTTGCTCCTGTACGTGGCTCACTCCATTCATGGAAAACTGCATAGTACACAATGATTTACTTGGGTGTAGTAAATGTCATACATTTAATCTCAAAGAAGAAGAAAGAATTAGGTGCACTCACTGGAATTATGTAACTGCCTCAGGTGCACAGCGATCATCCCCCGCTGGGGAGACCTACAGTACACTATAGGACACAACCTCTTAAAACAAAAAGGAGCCGGCATTCCAGTGATCTTCATACAAAAAAAAGGAATTTTAATCCGCACAGATCAACGTTTCGGTCAAACACACTGCATAGTACAAAATGATTTACTTGGGTGCAGTAAATGTTATACATGTAGTCTCTACAGTACATAGCAGATGTTGGTACCAAGAAGTAAAGACCAAACTGACTGAACCATATTCATAGAGAAACAGGAAAAAGGTGATGCATCCAAATTGGTCGAAATTCCTCAATGATATATATAAATGATACTGGATAGCAGTGGAAAGTCCATGAATAATATGGCAATTTGTCAGGTGCGGGCTAGGTGTCTAGTGGGGCCCACGTGACCAACACAAATGAAACACCATAATAGCCCCCCCTAGTAACCAATATATAATAAACAGAGGCACTGGTAAACATATACATATATGTGGGGGCGCTATGGCCCTATTACCTTAGTGCTTGCAGGACCTCCAGATATCCAGGGCGTGCAGTTCATCCAGGTAGATAGCCAGCAGGAAGAGAAGTGAAGATGTGTTGCACTGCCTCAATTTCCAGCTCCCAATAAGTCCGGAAAAAATACAAAGTGAACACTCAGCTGAATAACAGGTCAGGTTTATTGCAAGGTGGTGCAGCAAAGGGACAGCAAAGCCACACGAACGCACCTACGCGTTTCGTGCACGGGGCACTTTATCAAGTGCCCCGTGCACGAAACGCGTAGGTGCGTTCGTGTGGCTTTGCTGTCCCTTTGCTGCACCACCTTGCAATAAACCTGACCTGTTATTCAGCTGAGTGTTCACTTTGTATTTTTTCCGGACTTATTGGGAGCTGGAAATTGAGGCAGTGCAACACATCTTCACTTCTCTTCCTGCTGAACCATATTCATATAAGCATTCAGGAGTTATGTTATCATCAAACAGTACTACCAGCATATACCATGCATTTAACTATCTGACAATTATCCACTGTATGTTAACTCACTTGTTATGTGTATTTTCTAAGTGGCCTGATATATGCATGCACTGTATATGTTTATCGCACCATAACAAATGTTCTGTATTATACTTTCCTCACATACAGATTTCGTGTCTTTCGTGACGCAGCCAAGCGTGGTCGTGGCACCGAAGGATTAACACTGCGGGGTCTCCCATTCAGAAGAATAGACACTTGCAGCTCCATCACGGCAAACAATGTCCCCAGTGCTACAGACTTTTGCTTGCGCATGCATGGCGTTGGGCGCAGTAAGTCTTGCTACATCTGTATATACTGGTAGAATTCCCTGAGATAGGGAGCACTGGGGCTCAGTACAGTATACAATTACACAATAACATGAGAGAAAAAGATGAATAAACAATTGTTCCTTTTCTTTCTTTAAGAGAACTCTGTAGAAATAAATGAATGTGACCTTAGCAAATTGTCCATAAATCTTATGTTCTCCGTTTTTTACAACAAATTGAAGATTTTCTCAAATAGTCACCCTCTCTCCCTTCAATATTTTGGTGGTGCGGCACAGCAGCTATTTGCTGTTCTTCTCTCTACATCTGTATATATGTACGGTAGTAAGGCGAAGGAGATTTTTAAAAAATATCTGAAATGCTAATAAGGTTGGATTGCTACAGTAGTTTATGGAGGGAAGTTTCTTTCTGTCCAAGTCCATTGTTAAAATGGACACCCTTTCATTACATCTCCAAGTTTAAAGCCCATATCATTCATCTCCTGTTTTTACATGTCACTGGACTGCCCTGGGAAGATTTATAATTTGTATTTGCTGTGCACTATGTTGTGTGACATTCCAGCATTTAATATAACCAATGAACTGTGCTTTATCATTTGCCTCATCAGTTAGATTTGTATAATCCTACACACAAAATGAACACATGTACCCATTTCCTGAGCCACAATCAAACAAGAGGTAACTTGAGAATTGGCTACAAAACAAGGAACCATGTTATAACAGAAAGTGAGAATGGTATTCACATCTCAAATAAGTCATTATAGTTTACTGTTTATGGGAGTTAACAACTGCAAGAACAGCATTAGTCTGGTATAGTGTAAGTGTTTATAAAATATAATAAGACATCTGCTGCCCACCACAACTGATCTGCACTTAAGTGGAGCTCTACAGTTGACTGATATCTTATTTGTAACCGTTGAACATACCGTATTTCGCATACACGACTGATTACCCTCATTTGCTTCAGCTACTAAAGACTCGGCATTCCATCAATTGACCTCACAGAGCATTGTTTTACTCATTTGGCTCTAATTAGTCTCTGATAACAAAATACATTACACTGAACCTATCGTTAGCAATTCTTGACTCCAGTGACATAATTTGTGAGCTCTGAGCCCTGGGAAGCAAAGGTCTGCAGTAATATGTTACAGTTTGTTCTGGAGCGAGTTGCAGTATATTGATTGCAGTCATCTAGGTTCATTTCCTTAAAGAAGATGTGTGATTTTTACTTAACTAATAAACACTGGCATAATTATAGTGCTTACTTCACCATATGTCAGTTTCTCTAGGGGAGATGTGTGAAAGAAACACTTTAATTGAGGCTTTTATTTTTTTCCCCTTGCTACAGTCAGATTTAACCTTCATACTTTGAAGCATTTTAGTGTAAAACTATTCTTTTAATAAAAGTTCTCAAAAACATTACGTAACATCTTTAATTAACAATGACCATAGCTTATTAAAAATACCTGATAAAGTAAAGAGAACGTTCCATTTTACTTTTAGGCGGGTAGGTATCAACCTCCCAGGCTTAGAGGGCAATTCAATAAAAGTGCAATCGGCCACTGCAAAGTATATTGCACTATCCCACTACTGTTTTGACAATGGCTCAAACAAAGCATTTATCAAAGAGGGATATCAGCTGCAAAACTGGTACAAAAAGACTGCACCCTATTTATCAAAGGAAAGGGTCTTGTTAGAGCCTTTTGCTGCAGGGAGACTTTGACAAAAAAAGATTCTTCATCTCTAATCTGCAGCCCATGTAGACATACAGAAAGGTGATGGAACCACCGTATACAGCATTCAGATGGCCGTCCCTGTGCCATGCGAAGATGCTTGAACTCTGCTTTTGCCACACAGTTTAGCATCAGTATTTCCAGGGGCCTTAGATATCATCAGATATGAGTGACATAGAGAACTGCACAGCTGTCATGACATCTGGTAGTCATATGGGGAGAGGATATATGGAGACAAGGAGTAGCTATACGAAAAGACACTTCATACAATGTTTCAATTTATGTACTTAATGCCGTCATTGTTTACACATGTTATGCTTGAATAAAACAAGATAGCTTAAGATACATTCACAACATTTGATAAAAGGTATATTGTATATTTCATCAAGACGCTAAGGGATAGATTTGGTTTTGTATTTACATATGGCATTAATAGAGGCTGCTTCATACATAAACTCTCCTGTCTCTTTACAAAGGAGACGCCAGTAACCAGTCTAGGATATTTGGAGTGTCCCTCTGCAGCTGATCGTCGGCGGAGACATGGTCACGGCGAGACGTCCATGACCAAATTTTGGATACCACCAGCAACACTTAAACCACCTTTTTTTTTTTTTACCCCCCTCCCCCATTTTGTTCCATTATGGGAAGTGGTGGGCTCCATCAGGATGGAACCACTCTGTTTTCAGATCCCTCTAAAAACAAGGAAGTAATACCAGTAACTTCACCTGGGAAGTATCTCGGGACCTCAAGTCTATGGAGGGGAAAATAGCTCAGTTCTGTAAAAAATAAATAAAGGGAGGGTAATTAGGGGTAATTACGGCTTTAAGTTTGCAGGGCATTTATTCTGCAACTGAGAGAAGTACATTTAGAAGTTTAATCACCAAATAAATATACAATCCACATTAAGCATGCATAAATCTGGACATAATCATCATTATATTCATTTGAATCACACTGCAGCATATGATGATTCCCTCCACCGGTGACTGCAGGGCTGGGTGTGAAGAATTGAAGCCATTAAGGATGAGCACTTAGGTTAGATATTTACAGTAAAATTCGGTCTTTTGGAAAGTATGATATATACAAATGGAGGGCACATGCAATAATATATTTATTAGGTCCTCACAGTGCTGTCATGTTGAAACGTGTTAAGTACAGTATAGCAAAGTGATTAGGAGAACATTTAAAAAATGATGATGTGCACAAAATGTATGAAAAGGAAATGTCAGATTTATTATATTAAATACAGTATGTATGTAACAGGTTTTCCCCAACACTCTGGGAGATTTCACTGTTATCTGGTGTTGTTGTGCTGCTCACCTGCTAGGCTTACAGGATATTGAGTGTCTGCCGGTGGTAGTGGGGATGAACAGGACAGAATTTAGGGTTTTCAGTTCTTTACTTGGTGCAGCGCCTCCATTCCCCGCAGGCCCCAGCAGACCGGGTTCAGTCCCTACAGGAAAACCCTCCGGTACTCCCCCTGATTAACTGTACTCTCAGGCAGGAGTATAAAACAGGAACAGCTCTTTATTCTTCAACAGCATATAACAGGTACACTTTTTCCAAGGGTCCCTGGACTCAACCCAGGGAGCTTGAGGCCCAAAATGTCTATCCTTAGCTCCGTTATTCTCTGGCTGAATAAGGGATAGAACTCCACCTCCCTGAGGGTGAGGGTCTCTCCAGCACTCAGAACTCCTTGTATTTGGCTCTGCAGACCCTTTTGTACCCAGGGGGAAGGCTTTAGGTCTGAGCCCCGATTGGGCAGAACACAGGCCCTAAATCCACCCCCCCCCATCACTCAAGGGAGTTGCTTAATGCAGGGGAAACCCCAGATTAACCCTAACACAGTCTGCACTAGTACCAGGGTTTATGTGTTAGGCAGGGAAGATTAGTAGCCAAGAGGAAACATGGCTACATGTATATTTTGCTCCCCAGATGAATCTTAATCTGTTTTTCTGGAAGAAGGACTAACATAGGCCCCAATTTGTATCCAAGTTCTAGCATTGGTTCCTGTATACAAATTGAAAATAAAGGACTAATTTTCTATGTTGAGAATCTGGAAAATATGATTTCTTGATCTATACGAGTGTTAGAAATATTATTGTTCAGTGAATTGGAAATAACAATATTGACGGTGATGAATGATTTTCTGAAAATATTTGATTTTGAGCTTTACCAAGTTTTTCCACCTTCAAAAAGTAAATAAAGTGTGCCACTTTTGCCAATAGTTATGAAGGTCAAGTGACATGAGCTAGCAGTACAGAATATCTCATTATTTATTATTACAATAATGTCTGCATGTGTGCATAAACACAGCAATCAGCCCAATATTTTCATTATTATATCACACTTTATTTTTTCACTCCCAACAAGACTGGGATAGAGGCATTCCCCCTGTTTTCTGTAAAATTAACCTCAAAGTAGAGAGGAATGGGAAATTTGGTCATGTCGCCTTGCCGTGACCAAGTTCCCACCGGCGCTTGGTGCAGCCGCTCTGCCGCAGTTCCCTCCACTGCTGTCCACTTTGAAGAAAAGGTATGTTTTAGGATAAAGAGTTAACTTTAGGGGTTTTAGTGGTTAGGGATTAACTTTAGGGGGTTTAGAGTAAGGAGTTAAGGTTTTTAG
Organism: Ascaphus truei; assembly: GCF_040206685.1. NCBI lineage: Eukaryota > Metazoa > Chordata > Amphibia > Anura > Ascaphidae > Ascaphus > Ascaphus truei. Next base: position 53,340,102 of record NC_134485.1, read on the forward strand.
GGTAGGGGGTAGCGTTAGTATTAGGAATTAAGATTAGAGGGTTTTAGCGTTCAGGGCTACAGTTAGTGGCTTACCTTAGTGGTGAGACGGACACGACCAAATGCCTTAGACCAAAGTAGAGGGGATCTTTACAACTCCAAGGTCTGATTGCCTTGTATGATCTCCCTTCACTGATCTTTTAATTCCTTGGCGATTTTTGACCCATGGGGAACTGACTTTTTAACCCATTAAGCACATTGCTATTATTAAGCCACTGTGTTTGTATGTGAACCTGACCTTATAAACAATTAAAACAGGGAGACACAAACTTTGTATTAATTTCAGAAGCACAAATATTTGAAGGACCACAAAAAAATGTTAACCTAATAAATATATGTGTACATACATAGAAAATATATGTATATATATATATATATTAAAACAGAAAACTACAATAAGCGCAATCACAATAAGACTAATAATGATATTTACCACATATATAGGAGGGTATACTACCTCACATTCTAACTTTCCCTGATTAAGTCTGCAGCCAAAAGGTCTACCGCTCCACGGGCTGGTATAGAAGGAAATCCAAACAAGAGTGACCTAGGCGCAAGTAAAAACAAGAAAGACAAACATAGGGTAATACGTTCAAACAATTTGTCTGCCAGAGGGTACGATATGCACTTACAGCAGATAGAATATAATCAGGCCTTGTATCCACTCTGGGATCAGGATCAATGAATGAAGATCTGGAACAGCCAGCAGCAACTCATCTACAGGAACCGTATCCTCGTGTGAAGTGTCACATATAGGAAGAGAAGTGGGACACATACATAGTGTAACACAGTTTATTGTAAAATTCAATAAAAAAGACAATAAGTAAAATACTCACACTTTGTGAGTTTGGGTAAATGCGTTTGAGAATTTAGAGCTTCTCACACTCATCAAGGGTAGGTATCCGTGGACTTATACACAGTTCCAGTTAACTCCTTACACAATGTCCTTATAACCACATACGGTGTTATTGCCAAACTTCCAGGGGTATGGAGTCATTTATTAAGACACTCTCAATAATGTCCAGAGCCTCTGAGGGCGGGGTACTATTATGGATGTTGCAAAACCCGTAGTTAGGGGCCGTGTGTCTCTGTGACCGCACCTAATGTGCTAGTAGTACTCACGCTACTCCAGGGGTATGGTGTGGCGTTTTTCCCCCTTCGTTATTGTCTGTCTTGTTGGTCTGCGGACCACCCCGCTTCACTCACTGCTCTCGTCCTCCGTGGCTGTTCGCCTGCACGCGGCGGCGTGGTGATGTCACTTCTCCTCGCGAGATTACGTCTCCAAAGCTCCCAGTCACTGTGTTAGTCTTCGTCCCTCGCCAACTGATTAAAAATGTATGTACCGAGCAGGCACAACGATACAAATCACTGCCAGACAGCTGGATAATGCTGGCTAGTGTCCCCAATGTCCTGTGTTCACTCTCAATGCTCCAAAATCACGCCCCATATATATATATATATATGTAGCCAGGACCCTCAGAGTGACCCTTACCTCCGTTGTGGTGAGAGAGTTAGGGAAGGTTGCAGGGAGCGCTCCGGTGCACCAGAGGCTCCGCGGCGGCCCGAGCATCCAGGGCGCTGCCATTTCTGTATTGCGCATGTGCAGTAGTCCCATAGGCAACGGCGACACCAGAGAGGTTGCACATGCGCAGCAACTGGTTGTGCGAGCGTGCGAAGCATTGACCAACCAGAGGAGGTTTTGAGTTGGGGACTACCAGTCCCAGATGCCTCAGCAGGACCAGGTGATGGCCTGGAGCCAATAGGGTGAGGAGACTGAGCAGGAAGAGGTTAGGATGTTGCGCTTGGGAGCACGTTGGGCAGAGAAGACCGGGAAGGAGTAGAGGTAGGAGCTCAGTGTGTAGAGAGGCAATTAGCCTCTACACTAGGCCCGTATACCCCCAGGCCCAGATAGGCCCTGAGTCACGGTCAGTCGGAGTTAACGTAGGGACAGGCCCTAGAATAGGAACCTGTCACGTTAGTGCGTGAATCTGTTAAAGACATAGAGACTGTCACGGCACCATCCCAGAGGTTTGGGACCAGACCTCTTCAGGCATATCATCAGCCATCCGGGTGGGATCGCCCTGGAAGGTACCACAGGCAACTCTACGTTGTCGGATCCTTTGTGAAGTCTCTTTGCGGGCCCGAGCGCAGGAGCGCTCGGCAGGTAACATCCATTAAGTGCACCAATTATAATATAATTCATATAGTGGCTGCGCAGTCACACACATACACTCACTTTGGGGTATTGGACATGGTGTGGGAACACGGTGACGGGATCGCATCCTGCGAGACGCGTTAGTATTGTGTCTCCTTGTAGAGTAACACCAATAGGAATTATATATGCATGGTTATGGTTACCGCTAGTAAAGCTACGGTTTCTTTAATATGCTGTGTGAGTCGTACTGTAATTTTGTCCTGTGAGGAGCAACTCCCGCTCTGCTGGGAGCCGTCACAGGTGGAGGCGCTGCACTTAGTAAGAGATTATCCCTACATCTACATTGCCCCAGGCTCTCCGTGGCAGAGGCTTGGGGCCCTGCGAGCCAACAGGTTAGACAGCATTGGTAGTATACTGTATTTAGAAGGAAACAGGGCTACACACACACACATATATATATATATATATATATATATATATATTATGATTGTGTATTCTTAAATATAGACGTCTGTAGCCATGTATCCTCTTGGCTACTAATCTGCTCTGCCTAACACATAAACTCTGGTACCAGTGCAGGCAGTGTTAGGGTTAATCTGTGTTGCACTGCAGTAAAAAAACTCCCTTGAGTGATGGGAGGGGGCTAAGGCCCGTATACTGCCCTATAAGGGGCTCAGACCTAGGACCCTCTTCCTGGATACAAATGGGGTTGCAGAAATAAATGTACTGGTTGTGTTGGAAGTGTGGAGCCAGGGCTCTGGCCACCTTCCTTCACGTCCCGCAAGGGAGTGGGATACTACCCCTTACTCCACCAGGGTGTAGGGGAGCAGCAATGTACTGTTATACTATGAACAATAAAGACGATGTGCTGCTTTTATACTCCTGCCTGTGACTGCAGTTGATCAGGGGGATTGCAAGAAGGTTTTTCCTGCAAGGACTGCACTCATCACTGATGGGGCTTGCTGGAAATTGAGGCGATGCACTCAGAAAGAGCTGAGAATATCCTGACAGCCTGTCCTGTCTTCTCCACTACTATTGGCAGACACTCAGCAATCCTGTAAGCCTCTCAGGTACAGGACAGCGAGAGTACAAGTAACAGTGAAATCTCCCAGAGGGTGGGGGAGCACCTGTTACACGCCTATTCACAAATCAATAAAAATATGTGAACACAAACACAATTTAGATTGAAAGTTGTCACTCAGTATCATCGTCACCCAATCAGCCATACTCCTCATACTGTCAGTATCATTCACCTTACAATGTTCCAACTAAAACTCAATAATGTTAATGAGTTATTTCTGTCAGTCTGTGCCCTATTTATGGGATTACAACAAATCATTTCAAGCATATTTGCAGAAGAGGGCACTTTTAAAGAGGGCACTTTATTTTAAAGAATTTAAAATGTTTAATACTGTATGAATTTTAGCAAAGTTTGATTCTTTCATGAACTTGTGCAAATGTTTTGTCCATCTCTAGCATAGACATACTGTAAGGTATGGCAAGACTTTGCTCCTACCATAGCCTTGTGCAGCTTTCTGATGCCCCCCAACCACCATGAGAAAATGATTGAACTCTGCTTTTGCCACACAACTAAGCGCCAATAAATCCAAGGGCCTCAGAAAGGATCAGATATCTTGGTCACAAAGAACTGCACAGTTATCTGTTAGTAAGTTTGCTGACCATCCACTTCTTGGATCCAAGTTTTGATTTTAAAACTGTGAGAAACAGAAGGCATAAGCTTAAAGGGATTCATGCTCAAGTAGACAGAAAGCAAAAGGTTATCCACTATGACTGTTCTTTTTTATATCATTACCCAGAATCCCTGACTGCAGTGGACATTTTGTATGCTTTGTGATTATGGGGTAAGGCAGGTTTGGGGACCTGTTGGAGAAGTATGAACGTGCTCATAAGTGTTCTTTATCCTTACTGTACTCAATACATTGGATGTTTTTTGCCACTTTTTTGCCCACCATACCTTGTTTGTGTACCTGGTATAAAATGCAGTGCGCAACATGGCTACCCCTTCAAACGTCCTTCATTGCTGAGATTGATACTGTATATAGGGAACCTAATAACAGAAAGGACCAACATTAGAAGACATACATTTCTGATTTTTAACAATACACTACACTATATTTTCTCCTTTTGTCTTTAAAACTTCTAATTTGTGCCCAGAGAATGTGATGACTACTGATATATTTACAGTACCTATCTTTCTGATCGAACAGCCCTTAAAGAATCCCGTGGAAGAAAGATGAGGAGAACCAGATGTAATTATCCTGTATCACTTCTCTTTCTTGGCACTCATTTCCTGTAACACATTAAACCCTTCAGTGGCGGAAGACCAGCAACACTGATCTTCCGGGATTGCGATCACTTGGGATAGTGATCATGTGATCACAATTGTCACTCCACTTCCATCCTAATTGCATTTATCACTCCAATGTGGGAAGGGTGAATGTGACCTCCTCATAGAAAACTGGCAATAATGACCTGAAGTGCCCTGAATGTCATAAGGGACCCCAGGGAGCTGATCTATATGATTTTCAATGAATGTCCTAGGGGTACCCTAAGGGTTAATGTATCTGCTTTAATATAAAAGATTAGCTCTCTCGGCTGCAAAATCAGGGTAATTCCAGTGCAAAATACTTATGTCAGATTTATCAAGGGAAAAATCCCAACTGCTTTTCTTTAATTTTGGCAATTATTTTTACCTAGTTTTGCAGCTAGGAGACTTGAGTGAATAGGATTTTAATTGTCTATCTTTGGGGTTTTTGATGTTCTCATTGTTCAGCTTCCACAAGAGAACTTGACCACCACAAAAGCCACTTGCTACTGTATATACAAACACTAAAACACATTGAGTATTTGGATTAATATTTAAACATATATATATATATATATATATATATATATATATATATATATATATATATATATATATAATATTTTTTTTTTAATCTAAAATACCACAGCAAAGCTAATAGGACCATTTTATTAGTTACATTGTTTCATTCAGTTAGAAATTTAGTTAGTATTTTTAGATTATAGGCAAGCATATAAAAGTAAAGTTGTTCACAAGAAGGAATTGTTTAGGAAGGTTTTTGGTGATGCCAAGTATTCTACAATCTGCATCCACGAAACGTTTCAATGGATTTTTCTGACACAATCAGAAAAGAAATGTTTGCAGACTTGTACACTCATCACAACAGCACAAATACAAAGTAAACCAGTCTTTTCATTATTCCAATCTTTTATTTAGTGGGAACCCTCTGGTGTAACTCTGTTTCAATTATGGGATGTCAATAAACAAACAAAAGGAGGGGGAAAAAGACAAGACCTGAATAATGGATATTTTATCCTGAGGTTGTTGTCAGAACAATCATATTTTTTCCATATTAAGACACTAAGGTGCAGATACATCAAACTCTCTTAAAACGGAGTTAATATCACACCAGGTAAAAAATAAATGGAAAAAACAGGTCTTCTTAACACAATTTTATGATGGGAAGTCAACACGATTGTGGTAATAATTTGGCTGGTGCGATATTTTACTCATTGTCGCGATCAATAATAACACATTAATTGTCGTATCGCGATTGCATTACTAATATTTGTACCATAGGTTTCTTTCAGATTTTTATTAGATAGCCCTATGGAAGAAATTGCATTAACCCCTTTAATGCTTGTGGCTACCAGATACACCACAGGCATTAAAGGGGTTAATACACAAGCAAACGATACACCTACCCCCCTAGTCAACATTGTGGATAGTAAAGCATTGCTATATACTGTAATGTACTGCTATGGGAAACATGGTGCTAACCCCTACCACCACCCTCCCGGGGGCCTTACCACCCTCCACCGGGTAACTACCCCCACCTACACCAACCCCCTAAAATAAAACTAACCACCCCTCTATGCTAAAGCCAATATTAAATTACGCCCTATTATTAAATGTGGCTGATAGGGATTTTTGCCATTCAAAAAAAAAAAAGGCTAAGAAAGTGTGTAAATTGAAAATAATAATGTGAAGGTGAGGGGGTAACCAAGCTATCAATAAAGGTATTATGCCCGGCTGGTTACCTCTGAGCCATATTGGGTGTCATGGAACAAGATTTCATATTTCTCTGTCTCCCTATGCAGCTTATGGGATTCAAATCGCCCTAGTTTAGCTGCCTGTTATTTACCTTGTCCCAGCAGCTTTCTGCATGTGAAAAGGCAACATTTTTGATAAACATGTTATTTACACAGTCATAGTCAGTGAGTTGCTATAGCAACCTCAGCCTTTCTCTCAGAATGGGCTTGTCTGCCCTCCCCCCTGCCTTGCTGACAGATAGTCTGTCCCCAGACTATTCCTGCTACCCAGATTCCCTCACACTTCCTTTTACTTCCTACATTGGCTGAGTGAGTATGTCTTCTGTTACCCCTCTACTGGCAAGGCCTCATCCTTTTCACCTTTCCCTACTATCAAGCACAATTACTATAGAGACATTCTCTCACAACACCATCATCCACAAGTGCCTTTGTGTATCTATGCTTTCCCCAATAAAGTGAAGAAAAGATAAAGAACTTGTAGTGCTTGTAACAGGAATGAGTTGAAGCTATTTGGGTCCATTCATACCCTAGACATGACCCTGGGTCCAGAATAGTGAAAAGGAGGACCGTGTGCCTTAAAGACACATACAGGAGCTGCCACTCACAGACTTTATGCTAACACAGAGCGGTCTCTGCAGACTGACAAGCAGCAGCCTCACAAACAAGCACAGCACAAGCTTATGCCCCACACTGCTGTTCAGAGCAGCCTCTACAGCAGAAACAAGCGACAGCTTCATGCTAAGGAAAGTGTTACATTGCACAGCTTTACAAAGCAGCAGCTTTTTGAAAACAAGCAGCAGTTTAAAACAGCAAACCCAGAAAAGCAAAACAACTTTGCACACATGGCAGCAGCATTGCAGACAGACAGTTCATAGCACACAGAACTTTGATTGCTCTTTTCTGTCTTTGAGTCCACCCTCTGCACAGCTTCATAATGAGGGATTACCATCTCACCTAACCCATGCGCACATTCCACGGCCAGCGCCACCAGCGCCATGTCACTGGACACCCAGCAGGACACGGGTCAGAGTCACCGGACACCTGTAAGTACAGCTACCCCTACGCTTACCGCTGTAGGACACCTAACGGCACTATCTGAGACAGTCATCCATCGCTGATGCAGGTAAAAGACCGCACGCCACATGGCCTGGCTAAAGGCCTACACACACCTGCAGCATGGCAGAACTCAGACACTCACCAGACACAAGGCAGGAGAGTGACCACTCAGACACAGAGACCGCTGCACAACTGCAAACGGCGCAGGATGGCGCAAGGCCTAAACGTATAGTCACACTGACACAAAAAGCGCGCGACAAGTATGAAACTGATGTTGAAGCGCACCGTGCTAAATTAGAGAAGGCCTGGGAAACAACCACACTGTGAATATGCAATGTTAATAGCGTTGGCAACTATGCGCAATAGCTCGAGCAGGCAATAATGCAATTAAGGACTGATGACTCGTGTTATCAAGAGCTGTCAGAGGCATACATCACTTGCCTGACCAGGGCTAACACCAGCGAAAGCCTGCAAGAAAGAGATTTACAGAGTAACATTGACCTGACACGAGACAGCCGCGTGCGAACCACTATCACGGAGGCTGAGAGTAGGAGAAAAGACCTTTTGCTGGAAACCGCATCACAGCGCTCAAGCACATACAGGCACTCATCAAGGTCAGCAATATCAGCGCAATCTAACGTGTCCAGCGAAAGCGCCAGCGCAACCAAGGCACGAGCTACCGCAGAGGCCGCACATGCCAGGGCCGAATATGGTCGGAGAGAGGCAGCCATAAGGGCAGAAAGAGCGCGCGTAGAAGAGGAGGAGCAGAACGCCGCCGCCGCCAATGCCGCCACCGGCAATGCCGCGCATGGAGGAAAGCCGAATTTGATGCGGAACTAGAGGCCCTAAATCAAGAGAAGGAAGCCGCCGCTGCCATAGCCCAAGCTGACGTCCTAGAAGCAGCCGCGCAACAGGATGGCGAGGAGCAACCATACAGACGAATAGCCTCAGATGATCCAGTACAACGCACCGAAGACTACGTAAGGAGCCTCTTAAGTGTAAATGCCAGCGCACCATCTCAGCACAGCGGGAGTGATGCCATGGACACCGAGGACTTGCTGGGTTCACGTAGAGAAGACGCTGTTCCTTTAAGGGTACACGCTACCTGGGACAGCCACAGCCGCAACAGTGATCCACACGCCAGCGCGCACACAGATGCACTGCAACAGGCTCGCAATCCAGGTACACCCACACGGGAAAACACAGCCCCTCACATGGACCAGCAGTCATCACGCGTCCACGCCAAGGAAGCGGCGACCGCATGGACCCTCCCAGCAACTACCTCATAACGTGACCAACACGCCGATGCCTCAGGCCTGACAGACATGGCCAAGTACATGATCCGGCATGACCTGGTGCAAACAGGACTTACCAACTTTGACGACCGCCCTGAGAACTACCGAATGTGGAAGTTCACGTTCAAGGACGCAATCAAGAGCCTGAGCATCTCAGCTAGGGAAAAACTCAGACTGCTAGCCAAATCGCTGGGAAAAGAATCCATGGAACACGTGAAGAGACTCAGGGCAGCAAATGTGAACCACCCCCAAGTAGGTCTTGACCTACTATGGGAAAGGCTAGAAGAGTGTTACGGCAGCCCCGAAGCAGTCAAAGATGCGCTCTTCAAAAGAGTCAACAGCTTTCCCAAGATCACAACTAAAGACTACTCGAAGTTAAGAGAACTCTGGGACATGCTACAGGACCTGCAGTCTGCGAGAACAGACCATTCCTTAACAGGTCTCAACGTCCTAGACCTGGCTTGCGGAGTGAGACCCATCTTTGTGAAGCTACCTTACAACCTCCAAGAAAGATGGATTTCACAAGGCTCCAAATACAAAAGGGAGAAGCAAGTCGCCTTCCCCCCATTCTCATTCTTCTTGAGCTTCATCTGCGAAGCGGCGAGGACAAGGATCGATCCCAGTTTCATCTTGGGTGCACAGACCACACACAGTGCAAGCAACCTGAGGAATGAAAGACCAGTGACAAGATACGGTAACACTCAAACACCCATCTCGGTCCACAAGACGGACGTGTCCCCCACGACCCAAACTACTCCTGATCAGTCGGGCACCGGAGACGAGAAACCAAGGGACCAAAAACAGGGAATGGCCCATACACAAGAAGCCACACCTACTTAACAGGTGCTTTGGGTTCAGGATGAAGTCCCTAGAGGAATGCAAGAAGTTGCTCGGAGAATTCGGAGTTTGCTTCAGGTGCTGCGATTCCACAACTCACCTAGCCAGAGTCTGTAAAGAAGACATCAAATGTGTAGTGTGCAAAAGTGACAAGCACGTAACATCTCTACATCCAGAGGCGCTGACACTCCACCAACTCAACAACCCTCAATAGCGGAGTATGGCGGGGTGGAAGGAGAAGGAGAGCCAACATCTGTCACGTCTCAGTGCACCGAGGTTTGGGGAAAAGGAAGTGACAAAATATCCTGCTCCAAAATATGCCTTGTCGCAGTGCACCCCAAGGGACAACCTGAGAAGGCTATCCGGATGTATGCAATCCTCAACGATCAAAGTAACAGATCATTGGCGAAGACGGAATTCTTCAACTTATTCAACGCACAAGACAATGCCTCACCCTACACCCTCAGAACCTGTGCAGGGTCAACTGAGACAACAGGGAGAAGAGCAAGTGGCTACGTTATACGTTCAGTGGACAACAGAGTGAAGATAGCTCTCCCCACACTCATCGAGTGCAACTACATGGCTACAAACAGGGACAATATTCCTACACCAGACGTGGCACGCCATCAAAGGAATAGCCAACTACATTCCGACGGTAGAACAAGACGCCAAGATCTTGCTGCTGCTCGGTAGGGACATCTTGAGGGTGCACAAAGCCCGTAAACAGCATAACGGACCCAACAACGCATCATGCGCCCAAAGACTTGACCTAGGATGGGTGATAGTGGGCAACGTGTGCACTAACAAAGGGCACGGACCAGGCTATGTTGACGCCCGCAGAACGGTGATAACAAAATGTGGACACACATCCCTCTCTGAACCATGTCTTGGCCATCTCCAAGTGATAGGAGGGCCAAGTGAAGAGAAGAGACAAGGTCATACCCCTGAGATCAACAAAAACATCCTCACATCAGGGGGATGTGACAATGGCCTAGGATGCTTAGTTGTTCAGACAACCAAGGATGATGAGTCGACTCCACCGAAGGAAGAAAGTAACCTCCTGAAGGTGACCGACAAAAAGATCTCCCAAAAGAAAAGAAACAATCAGACAGTCCTCCTGAAAGCAATGACACAGATGAGACATACAGCCATTCCTCTCCACAGAATATCAAGCGACAAAGCAGCCAGCTGCCACAACTGGAATAGCCGCAAAGGATTGCATCCTGCAGGTGAAACTACAGGGGCAAAAAGACTGTCCTTTCACACACGAAAAAGGAGACAGTTGCAGAGACATTTTACAAAAGGATTTACAAGGACAAAAAAGACTGTTCTTCGTCATGTCCAGGGAGAAAACAACCTCCTGAGTGCAGTCAACAAAGAGATACAAAGGCGTATCACCAAAATACGTGGAGACGTTCTCGTGCAAGAGGAATGCACCGATGACTTAGGGTGCACAGCGTTCCAGACCACAAGGGACGATGACAAACAATCACCATCGATGGAAGATAGAGGATTCCTGAGGTTAACGGTCAAGGAGCTCTTCAAAGACGGACCGGGCAGTTGGGTGAACCCGCTACCATTCCGTTCACCAAGAAGGCGCCTCCCAAACAATGGAGAACATGCCATCTCTAGGTTCACTTCGCACCGCTGCGACCTACAAAGGAAACCGGAGACCAAAATCAACTTTGTGGCCTTCATCTAGAAGATATTCCTCAGTGGCCATGCAGAACCGGCGCCCCCACTGAAAGAAAGCGAAGAATGCTGGTACCTCCAATTATCTGGGGTCTACCACCCTCAGGAGCCCGATCAAATCCGGGTAGAGTTCAGCTCCAGTGATCAGCTCCATGAAGTCTCCCTGAACTACGCCTTCTTTACTGGACTAGTCTCGACAACCAGTCTTCCAGGAGTTTTGATCCGCTTCCGCAAGGAGGCAAAAGCCATCTCCTTCTGCCAAACGCCAGGTGTTAAAGTGACAGGCTACCACGACTGGCATACCTACAAGGGGATGCACTCTTTAGGTAAAACTACAAAGACAAAAGGACTGTTCTTCCATAAATTTAAAAAGAAACAGTGCCAGAGACTTTCATCAAGAGAGACATTGTAGTGCACCCAGCTAACCTGGAGCGGAGCATCCACCTTGCATCCTTTGAGGTTTTTAAGTGATAAATACAGTTAGACTACAGTTTGACTAGAGGTGACTGGGGACTGCATCTACTGCACACTCTTTTACTCAAGACAACAAACGGTAAGCCATTCAGATCACACTATGATCCCATGCTTGCTAACCTGCATATTTTAACCCCCCACCCCTTTACAACTTCTTTCACTGCAGCCTCTCCCAAAACTGACTGCACAAAACACTTAAACCCTGAATTGACCCTAGCATTGCAATGCAGCAAAACACTTGACAAGGTACAGGCTCACCCCTGCTGTTTAGTCTGCACACACTCACTATGCTCACAACAGCTCCTTGCAGCACTGCCTACCTCTGGCATCATGAACCTGCTATGTCTTTTAACATTTTTCTTTCTCCTGGCCTCATGGAGATGTTACTCCCTCTATCCACTACAAACTCCTCCATCCTGGCCCACACCTAACATCACCATACACCCTGGACTACTCAAAAGCCTTGCACTATCTACTGAATGTTGGTGGAGAACTCTAAAAATCAGCACACCAACCACTGCTCACTCTAATGGAAAACACCACAAATTTACAACTTGCAAACAACTACCCAAATTTCTACTCATACTATTACTCTCTTTAGCAGGTGATATTGAAACTAACCCAGGTCCTCCAATTTCAGCTCTGTCCCATGCCCCTGAGAATTCCACCTTTAAATTCCAAAAAGGGCTATCAGTCGCCCATCTAAACATCCGGAGCCTGCTGCCCAAACTGGATGAACTAAGGGCATGGTGCCTTATGCATAAACCCAAAGCCATCGTTCTTACAGAAACATGGCTATCCCCTAAAACCCCTGATGCAAATATCGCCATTCAGGGATACTCCATTTTTAGGAGAGATAGGACAAAGAGAGGAGGAGGAGTGTTATTTTATATTGCAGACACCTTACAATTTACACTGTTAAATTGCCCACCAAGTCCACCCTCCTTTAAAACTCTAGTTGGCAAAATCTGCCTCCCCTTTTCTAAGCCCATCTTGCTTGCTGGCATCTACCGCCCCCCTAAAGCCCCTCTACAATCCTTGACTGATATCACCCAATTTCTTGGCTCCATTTCCTCTCTGAATGAGAAGAGTGAGCTGCTAGTTCTTGGGGATTTCAACTTCAATTGGCTTGACCCTAAAAACCACAAAATCCAGATACAACTCAAGTCACTTAACCTATCGCAACTCATTTCCCAACCCACACGGATAAACCTGAAATCGCATAACCATTCCTTGCTAGACTGGATTCTCTCCTTAAACCCCAGCAGAATCCAATCCTCTGGCATCATTCCTGATATTTTCAGTGACCATGCAATAGTGTACTGTGTAAGGAAAATTAAAACACCTCATTCAAGCCCTAAAGTTCTCCTCACTAGAACATTTAAAAACTTTAACCCACAACAGTTTCTGGATGACCTTACCAACTGCGCATGGCACAGAATCTATTTAATTCCCGACCCCGATTCTGCGCTCGACTATTTCCAATCCGAGTTCTTAAAACTCTGCGATACCAATGCTCCACTACGCAAAATAAGGGTACGGGGGGCCCACCTTTCATGGGTTACACCTAACCTTATAGCACTCTACCAGTTCAGGGATGCCTTGTGGAAAAGCTACAAAGTAACCGGCACTACCAAGGATCTCAATCACTACAGTTGAATGCGGAACATGTGCACAAGGCAAACAAGGCATGCAAAAGCACAATATTACTCTGACAATCTCCACCAGAATACATCAAACCCAGCTAACTTCTGGAAGGTTATCAACAATATATTCCAGCCTCCTAACCATCAACAACCAAGTAATATCACTAAGGGGGATATTACTCTGACAAACCCCACTGACATTGCAAATGCATTCAATGATTACTTTGTGGGGTGTGCCACTAACTTATTAGCGAAACCCAGCATAAACCCCAAACATGAATCTCATCCTGGGAGTATCCATACAGTACCACCCCCTCCCAACACTGCCCACAATTTTCAATTTGGACCAGTATCTGAAGAGGAGATTACACAAGCGCTCCTCAAACTAAAACTAAGCAGCCAATGTGGACCCGACTTACTACAATCTAGGTTCCTACGACTTGGTGCCCCAGCCATTGCCAAACCAATTGCGTCCATAGTCAACTCTATCCTGTCTGCAGGCCATATACCTAAGACCTGGAAAACTGCCAGAGTTTTCCCAATCTTCAAAAGTGGGGACAAAAACACTGTCTCAAACTACAGGCCAATCTCACTTCTCCCAATTCTATCCAAAGTTATGGAAAAACGTGTCCACTCCCAATTAAGCGATTTCTACACCAAGACAAATTTCCCTAGCCAATTCCAGTCTGGGTTTTGACCCAAACACTCCACCGTAACTACCCTGCTAAAAGTTTGCAATGAAATCCAGTGTGGAATGGAATGGGGACAACTCACTGGTGCAGTATTCCTAGATTTTGCAAAGGCTTTTGACACAGTTGATCATGTTATCCTGCTTAACAAACTCCAGAGCTCTGGAATAGGGAAACATGCTTTAAACTGGTTTCAGTCCTACCTATCAGGAAGATCCCAACATGTGTCCATCTCAGGCTCTAACTCCAACCCCCTGGATATCACCAGTGGTGTCCCGCCATGCTCTGTTCTGGGGCCCCTACTCTTCTCAGTGTTCATTAATGATCTTCCCACAGCTTGTAAGGAAGCCTCAATACTCTGTATGCAGATGACACAATCCTATATGCACACAGCCATAACCTCTCTGACCTTCAACGCATACTTCAGTCTGACTTTTTGAGACTCGAAAACTGGATTTCCCAAAACAAACTATTTAATGGTATTTGGGACCAAGACTAAATTTGCAAAGTTTCCAGTGACTGAGCTCCTGATTAGAACCACCGCTAACACCACCCTAACACCTGTCACTAGTTTTAAACACCTGGGCTTATGGTTTGACTCCCACTTAACATTCGGGATGCACATTGATACCCTGACAACCAAGACCTATGCCAAACTAAGGGTACTTTACAGGAACAAATCCTCCCTAAGTCTCCTGGTCAGAAAGCGTATTGCACAGCAGATGCTAATGCCAATTATTGACTATGGAGACATAGTATATGGCTCGGCTCCTCAAACCCACCTTAGCAAACTTGACACCCTCTACAATTCAATTTGTCGTTTTGTTCTCCAATGCAACTACAACACACATCAATGCGAAATGCTCAAAGAACTAGATTGGTCATCACTAGAGTCTAGGCGCAAAGTTCACCTTTCCTGTCTCACCCTCAAATACTTTCTGGGCAAGCTACCCAGCTACCTGAACAAGCTCCTCACCCCTACCACATGCAGCACCTATCAGACTCCAAAAGACTATTCATGGTCCCAAGACTCAACAAATTATCCGGACGTTCCTCCTTCTCCTTCCGTGCACCCCAAAACTGGAACAACCTACCAGAGACTCTAATATCCACCACCAGCTTAAGTTCTTTCAAATCTAAGGCTGTCTCACACTTTAATCTGGTCTGTAACTGTTTCATACGCTCATAATATATATTTTCTTTAACTGTGCACGCAATGTCTTGTATATAATGTATACCTTGTTCATTTATGTAACTGTACTTGTAACCATGTATTATTTGTTTTACTCTGTGCCCAGGACATACTTGAAAACGAGAGGTAACTCTCAATGTATTACTTCCTGGTAAAATATTTTATAAATAAATAAATAAATAAATTTGCCAAAGAACCTTGGCCAAGGGACTTTGAAGCCAGTGATGCCAGCCGGGATCACATCGCTATGTGGACATGGACCATTGCATTGTTATATTATGTTTGTTTGCATTGCACATATGTTCCACATATTTTATTATATAGTGGTATCTCCAGATACCAGACGGGGAGTGTCATGGAACAAGATTTCATATTTCTCTGTCTCCCTTTGCAGCTTATGGGATTCATATCTCCCTAGTTTAGCTGTCTGTTATTTACCCTTTCCAAGCAGCTTGCTGCATGTGAAAAGGCAACATTTTTGATACACATGTTATTTACACAGTCATAGTCAGTGAGTTGCTTTAGCAACCACAGCCTTTCTCTCAAAATGGGCTAGTCTGCCCTCCCCCCTGCCTTGCTGACAGATAGTCTGTCCCCAGACTATTCCTGCTACCCAGATTCCCTCACAATTCCTTTTACTTCCTACATTGTCTGAGATAATACGTCTTCTGTTACCCCTCTACTGGCAAGGCCTCATCCTTTTCACCTTTCCCTACTATCAAGCACACTTACTATAGAGACATTCTCTCACAACACCATCATCCACAAGTGCCTTTGTGTATCTATGCTTTCCACAATAAAGTGAAGAAAAGACAAAGAACTTGTAGTGCTTGTAACAGGAATGAGTTGAAACTATCTGGGTCCATTCATACCCTAGACATGACCGTGGGTCCAGAACATTGGGTAATTTAGAGTGTCACCTCTTGAACCCAGTTGCGGTATATGAAATGTATTTGATTGTATGGCAATAAAGAATGTATGTGTGTTTTGCCTCTCCAGTGGAGATTCCCAGGCTATGAGTTTCAGGGGGATTTTTGTGGTGAAAGTGTTATTAGAATGTGTATAGATATAAGGGGTCCAGAATTGCTGGCCACCCCAAAAATTTATCCGGAAATCAGGTCAGATTCCCGGGGACATACTGTATAGACCACTCCAGTCAAAATCCTCCCTGGAAACAGTTGCGCGACTCACCGCCAAGTTTCCCTACTTCAGCACAGACCATAAAGTTAAATGGGGACATAGGAATATGTGTATAGTGAGTATAGTCAGGGGTCTCCAGGTTAGTGGGGGTCCCGCAGAATATGCCTTAATCATCAGAACCAGGTATAGAGGTTCTGGGGTGCTTCAACCAGCGATATGGTTGAAAGGCTGATTTCATGTCTATGTCCAAATTCCTATGTATTTAGAAAAGTAACTCTGAAATTGAACCTAAGCATTATTTCGTTCAACTTTTAAAACATTTTCTTATAGGAAGGTCTAGGAACAATGAAACTGAATGTGCGCATCTTTTCAGTCAAACCTAGTAAACGAGGGAATTAGTAGAAATTGTGAAATATTTTATTTTTAATATTGTGTGTAATAGAAAATGTTTATGCACTGTTATGAGCTGGGGATTTCCAAGTCCATGGTTCCGAGAGACCAGCTGGCTACCAAGTTAGTGCCACTGAATCTGCTTGGGCCCCGGAGTTGAAAGCCACAGAGATTGCCAAGATGTGAAGGCCATTTGGGCGGAGGAGTTAGCTTCAAGTACCCTCATCCTGGGCTGAATGAAAGTTATCAGATTACCATCTGCCCAGTCCAGACCTTGAGACACCTAACTCAATGGGTGGCTTCTGACTAACAAGTGGCAGAGGTGCCAAGTTGGCGCATGCCCCTGTCAGATTTCGAATCCATCCTTGCCGGCTTCAGGAGACTGGCAAGTCTCTGATTGGCTGGTAGGAATTCTCCCACGCTCGAATTGGCTTGAGTATTTCATGAATGTGACTGAAATACTATAAGAAAGCCAGCAGCCAATCCGGTCTTCAAATTCTAAACGCCAAGACAGCACTGTCAAATTCGAAACCACCAAAAGATGCTCTGTGAGAAATAGACGTGAGCCGTTTTCAGAAATTTCAAGGCAAGAAATTTTCTAAGTCACACTTTTCGGGGAGAAGTTCTGAGAAGAGAACGTAGCGGTCACGGCTGGAACTTCTCGCCGAAAAGAGTACCAGGATGTTTGGTACTAACTCCCGGTTAAGAGACTTTGGCATCTCCAGAACAGATACAGCGGTGGCGGATGGAACTGCCTGCCGATTGGAGTTCCAGGACTTTTGGGGCTAAGTCCTGGTCAATATAAAGACTTTGTTCTATGGACTATTTCAACTAGGAAAGATTAGATTTGTAGCCCAGACCCCCAGTAAGTGTGTTTTCTCTTGTATATTGTAATTCACTGTGTGTACATCTGTTTCTAAGGACTAAATGACAATTTGTTGTACCTCCTTGTTTTGCTCAATGTTTTGATCCCGGTTAAAAAGGTGAAAATGCCTGGTCTCCCGTGACAAATAATAAAAAATAAATTTAAAACTGCAGACCAAGCAATATCCTACCTGTGTATTTTTTAATTAATCAGTTCTGTACTATGAGAAAATACTTGTAGCATTTAAAAAAAAAAAAAACTCTTTTTAACCTAACGATAACCTAAATTTATGTTAGGGAAATGATAACGCCTACTCACTAAAGCAAATAACATTACATAAACTTACAGTTAATCATTGAAGTAGCATATGGATCATTTTCTATGTACGTTACTGTTACTCATACTGTATGCTAATGAATCGTAATCCTAATATCACAGGTGCACGAAAGTTATTTAATTTTAGCTTGGGGAAATAACTTAACACTAAATAAGTCCCATCAAAACTTGCTGTTACCCCAAGCAAGCTCCTGATCATCGTAAGGTTATTTCAGAGAACACTAGATAACATATTGCCTACAGCAGTGATGCGCAAAGTGGGAGGAGTGCCCCCCCACGGAGGGAGTGAGATTCAAAGCGCGGGGCGCACGGTTTACAGAGGCTCCGTGCACTTCACGAAGAACTTTAAATTAATGCCTGGGGAGCTTCAAGGCCTCTGTAAATGTCACCTTACCTTGATTCAGACGGCTCCTGGTGACGCGCGCCATGGCAGCATGGCATCAAATGATGCAGAGGGGTCATATGACATCGCGTAGCCATAGCAACGTGATGTTATGATGCCAGGCCGCTTGAGACAAGGTAAGCGGGGGGCACGTGTAGAGGAGGACAGCCGGCAAGGGGGCACAGGGGAAAAAGATTGCTCTCCCCTGACCTACAGTATATAGGGCTATAATTGGTACCCTAATATATACTTTTGGTATCTTAGGCCTTTCTCTTAAAATATGGGTGCAATTGTGAGACCAAAAACAGCAGTGTATTTAATTAAAGTATTCAAACATTAATAAAGACAACAAGAGATGCAGCTGATAATGTGTAAAATCATTAATGTTTTAAACATTAGGTTTATTTTTATTTCTAACGGGGATGCAGGAAATAGTTTCGGGACTTGGCATTCTAGGTAACATCTTTGCATGTAACAGTTTGTGTACATACATATCAAGTGTTTTTTATAATGTGTACAAAGTAACATTAATTTGGTATTAAAGATCAAATCACGTATACAGTGCAAGCACTGATGGTTATATAGCTGAACATTTGTTAATATAACATGTCACATTGACACTTGTAGGGGAAAAAAATATATAATTGTAGCAGGGTCCCCTCCTTGCCTCCTATGAGGGGGGAAACTGCTCCGTTGTTCGGGAGGACTGGGTTGAAGTTGCGGCGGCCATTTTGAGGTTGGCGCCGCATGTAAGTCTATGGTACTTTGGGCTGCGGCGGCCATGTTGGGATTGGTGATGCTGGAAGGGGAGGGGCTTAGGAGCAGGATTTCCTCCCCAGACTAGGAGCCCGCGTGTCAGTAATCACATAGCCAGCAAGGAAGTCGGATGTGTCCAGGGAGCACATAAGACCCTGGACTAGGCCAGACTTTGCCCTTAGGCCCGATCCCTACTGAGACAAGTATTGTAGGGAAGGCCCTATATAGGGATCCTCCCTAGTTCAGATTGACAACCCACACCACTGCGCAGTCGGTCGGACATCCGCGCAGCGACCGGCAGCAGTTTTGCAGACCCCGCATCGTGGGACCACTGATGCGACTTTGCTAACTGAGGATCCCTTTAATTTCCTGGTGTTAGCCAGAAAAGTACCCACTGTGCACCACCACACATCAGGGAGGGTAGCGCTACCTTCACACACATTGGGGTGGGGTTTGCTTTTGGGACTGGAAGAGAGACACTGGGTTACCACACTGGTACTATTATTATTGTATGTTCATTGTTATTGTGTTAATGATCAGGGACCTGCTGGTAAAATATATTGTTATTACTATTGCTGTGTGAGTTGAGGTAATTGCTTTGCATTGGTTCCTATGAGGAGTCATCCTGCTCACGCTGGGATCCTCATAGGTGGAGGCGGTGCACTGCGAGATATAGTACCCCAGGCTCCCCAGAAGTGGAGGCTTTAGCCTCCTGTGAGCCTCACAGGTAACAGCAGCATGCGTAATCACCTGCGGTTTCCCTTGGGCATAGGGAAAGGGGGCTACATAATATAACAGTAATATCTGAATTATAAACATTTGTTTTCTCTCTTTTTCCAGAGGAAGGCACAATCCGACTAGGCCTCCTTTGGCATGGTCTCCCGCACCTTGCTGAGGGTGGAAGAGGAGCGAAACACTAGATGTCATCAATGATTTGCTAGAGGCTGCTGGTGTGGACAATATGGATTTTCTTTGCATGCCCTGTGTGGCTTGGGGCACAGCCCACTTTAACCCCTTTGCGGCACCGTATAGTGGAAACTGACTGCCAGTTATATTGGTGTTATTTTGCCACATGAGATGAGTAAGAATGTTAAGATGTCTGCTATTACTCCTCATCATAAGACCATCATCTAAATTCTTACACAATTAAGAGCATTTATGTGATTATGTCTCCCCCTATAATGCTTGTGTTACCCTTTGTATGGAGTATGGGATACATTAACACTGCCCCCTAGCATATTCCTCTCCAGTGTCACATGGACTTGGGATTCATGATAGACAGAGAAGCAGCCAATAGGAAAGGATGTGGAAGGAGAGAGAGAGAGAGAGAGAGAGAGAGAGAGAGAGAGAGAGAGAGAGAGAGAGAGAGAGAGAGAGAGAGAGAGAGAGAGAGAGAGAGAGAGAGAGAGAGAGAGAGAGAGAGAGAGAGAGAGAGAGAGAGAGAGAGAGAGAGAGAGAGAGAGAGAGAGAGAGAGAGAGAGAGAGAGAGAGAGAGAGAGAGAGAGAGAGAGAGAGAGAGAGAGATGTACAAATAAAGGGTTGTACAAATAAAGGCCGAGACATTGGTAATTGACTGTGTAGCATTTAAAACACATTAATCATATGTACATGAACCTCTCATTCAGGATTATATTTATGTCTGCCTATCCTTGATAATATAAGGTTAATATATACCCTTTTGTTATTCAAAGCCCGGTGTTGTGTCGTATTATCTGACTTTTGGGTTGCATGTTCAGTATGGGGGTTCAGACTATTGCAACAGTGAGTATGACTTAGGCCCCCACCTTACTGTATATAAGTTAGTCTAAGGGAAAGTAAAGAGTATTGCACTCACTAAAATCTCAAATCCCTGGAGCCAATTCCTAAAATTCTTTGCTGCCTTTTATGAAATGTTTCTTCCCTTACTCCAAAGTGTCTCCGTTTTAGCAGAATGGTCCCTGGACGCAAGCTGCAATGACAAAATACTCCCATTTTTACCCTCCAAATCTTTTGTTTGATGGTGATGTGCCAATGCATACACAATGGGCTGAAAAAAACACACATGAGTATCAGGCATTAACACCAGGGACCTGAGGAATTCTTCATTTTATCATCACACACTGCTAGCCCTCTGAGCGGTAATTAATGGAGTCATCAATTCAGCAGATAACGGAGGGACTTCCATTTCAGCTGCTAGCACACAAGTGTTGCTTGGTCCCCCTTCTCTTCAGAAATTCCCTCAGTATGTAAATCATCTCCCGCTACCTGTCCCCAGAAACCCTTTCTGGTAAATTGTGGCTATACCTGCAATTGACAAGACCTGCTCTACCTGAACCAATGCATACTGACGTTATAAATCCCCAGTCATCCCAGGTTAAGAGATCCCACTCACTAGTGCACACTAGAGCACACTCCTTGCCATCTCCAGAAAACCAAGGGGCTTCTGTTGCATGAGCCAGGCTATGATCAGTTGTCTATACATACAGTATGATCAATAGAAACCTGTTGAGGTTCAATATCTAAAGGTTAATCTCATAGCATAAGATCACCTGTCTCCACAAAGTATTGTGACAGCTCATCTGATGGAAAACAGTATCCTAGACTGTCTGTTCATTCTGCGGCCTCCCTCAAACATCTGCTACCTCTGAGCTAACACTCATGGCAATTTACCTCAAGACATGGATGTTCTGCCTCGGCTCAGCCATTCAGGTAGCTGCAAACCTCTTACAGGTCCTTGGTACATGTACGGCTTGCAAAATTAATGATGCCTGAGCCTCCATCATGCCAATGCCATCAGATAACAGCAACCATCTAAATTGTGTGCTGGGGAAAAGCCCCTGTGCCCATACACCACTGCTGATGTGCTTCCTCTAGGGATGGACATGTTTAACTCAGTGAGGAGACAGAACAAAATGTCTTCCCACCCTAAATTGGCCCACATACATGACTCCACGCCCCCCCTCCTCCTTAAGCTGCCTCAAAGCAGGGAACCTGCAGGTGAGAGAGTAAGAGAGAGGGAACAAGAGCGGGGTCATGAATACCAAGCCACAATGCCTCCGTCATAGTGCAGGGTCTATATTCCAAATGGAATGACAACCAACACAAAAACCCATTGAAAAACATTTGCAGGCGTAATTTTAACAGTGAACTTGCTGAATGATGGGATGTGTTTGGAAATCATCCAAATGACAGTACAATTTGGGGAATTGATTTTCTTTTAGTGATTAAACAAAGTAACTAAGGTCATCACACTATTAAATATGAGATTTCATGCATGTGATTGATTATAATCTCTGTGTAAATCTTTTTGATTTAAAGATTAATGTTTATTCTTTGCTTTGAATTTATTGTCCATTTGTTTTTTAATTAGAATGAAGAAAGATAGATAGCTGTGGAACATCTTTGGGATGTTGATGCTTACTTTGTTAAATAGGACACATTTTTCATTACTGTATTTGAAAGCAATGTCTGGAGGAACTGTATTACTCCAGAGACATTGCAAGATAAATGTACTGTTGATGGTGTTCTTGCAGATCTTTCCTTGTAATAGTAAGTCTGTCACATGAAAGCCACATCAAGTTGTATCGATAATAATTATAATATTGCTCTTTTTAATTCTGATGATTCAACCATAAATATAATGAATATCTTGATTTTTGATGCCTTGTCGAATGGTAGGAATATATATGACTTAGATGGAGCAGAATGTATTCACTGGAACATTATTTCACAATTGTTCTGCATTTTGTAATGCTTAACGTTGTTTAACGGCAATATACAATTATTAGGTGATATTATAATGAACTGTGGAGGAATCCACATGATTGTAAGGGTTGACATGGAGAATGCTTTCTATTGGGCACAAAGGATTATTTGTATTATTCGAGACACTCGAAATATAAATATTATTAATTTCTTTTAACTTTTTCATATTTTCTAACTAGTGTCAAATGTATATGGTGTATTAATAAAGCATAGCAGTTAATGGGTAATGCATTTTTGGGGTATACACTAACTACCAAGACAAAAAAAGGAGCAATTCTGGGGTAAAATAAATTTACAATATTTGTCAAAGAAAAAAACCATACCTACAGATGCAGCGGCCGTTATCCGAACATTTCACTCTGCTGTATTTCACGCGGCATTCACTCGTTATTCTTCCGTGAACACTGCCGTGAATGCCGCCAATCACACCCGTAATCTTCTACAGTTAGAGGATTTGTGTATGGCTAAAGATCCTCAGAAAGGACTTCTTTCCCATGTACAATATACAGTATGAACACGTAACGTTAATATTAAAATGATTTAGATTTTTAGATTTTAAGACAACAACACCCGATAAAAACACTAGTAAACATGCGTCTTAACGCGGGAAAGTTTGAAGAAATCATGCGGCACGACCTGGGTATGCCAAATAATACAAATCGTGAAATGTTCGGATAACGGCTGCTGCATCTGTATGCAGCAAAACTTAATGTCTTCTGCACCTCAGCCACGTGCAGTCACGTGACCAAAGTGCTCATGGTCACGTGAAGCATGGACTCCCCTATAGCACGATCGTGACAGACACAGTCAGAGCGACACAGAATTCTGCTTCTTTGTCCGCGGCTCTGGGGACAGTAAGTCTTGCTACATCTGTATGGTGATGATTTAAATGCCAGAATTGCACCAAAGTTACCTTGCCGCATAGACTCCTTTACTGCTATCCAGTACATACGTTTCCTCTTTTAAAGGAGCAGTTGCTCCTACCCCTTATTACAGAGTATGAACCGGGGGTCCTCCTTAATCATACACCAGTTGCCAGCACGCACTCTCCCTATTCCAGCCCTGTTCAACCCCCTTGATGATGTAGATGACCGAATATGGTCCTATAGTAGTCCCCCCTCATGATGTTGTTACCCATATTCAGTCATCTACATCATGAGGGGGTTGGACAGTGCTGGACCAGGGAGAATGTGTGTCGGGTGCAGGTGGGTGAAGGATATGGTTCCCATTCAGAAGCATGCACCCCTGCACCGTTAGTCCTCCCGGTCCGCAATCGACACAGTCCTCAGCACTGTAGACTTTTGCTTTGTTTGTCTATGGTGCCATGGACAGTAAGAAAGGCCTCACCTGTAAGTATCTCAGCAATGGAGGGGGGGGTTCATGGAGCTGAAAATAGTGTGGCTCAGCTCTGAAGGTTAGTTAGGATGGACTGTTTCTTTAAATGACAAAACCTCTTAAATTACTTTATTCTATTCCAAAGTACTATGTCAAGTGTTTCTCCTTCCTCATAATTTGGAACAAACAACAGCTTTAGTGAGAGGTGAGGAAGGCCGGTAAGTGACAGGCACAGAATCAGAGACAGCTCAAGAGCCTGCCTCAGTGGAGATAGAGAGATAGAAACAAGATACAAGATACATCCTGACAGAGTAATAGGCTCCAAGAGAGAGAGAGAGAGTTACCCGCGCGAAACGATCGTCGGGTTGTTTGGGGACGCACTGACTGATGACGTCAGCTGGTTCAGAGTAGTATGCCGGGCAAGACCTAGACCCAAAGCAGACGCCGGAAAAACGGTCAAACGGTTGTATGAATTCTGCTATCTGTAGGGTGTAACTCTACTAGTACTAAGCTACCACATCATAGAATGCACATAATATAGTGCTTTATATGCAACAAGGGTATTAACCCCTTGCATGGTTGACATAATCATTATCTAGATACAGGTTCAGCCTGATTACATGCAAATGCACATATGGTATGTGACAGTTACATTTGTGTCTGTTTTGCTACTACTGGTCACAGTTTGGGAACACAATGTTGTGTGATCTGTAACCCACTGATACACTTGGGTAAACACGCATTTGAGGAAGTTACTATGTATATGACGTCTTCCTTTGTATGTATATACCCTATTTAACTTATTGGGAGTATTTGTGTATATATTACAGATTATCTGACCACACTTACCTTACTGTGAATGGTCACTAATTATAGTTTCTATGATGGTTTGTTCTTGCTCATATGTTTGTGAACAAGCATATACTTACCTTATTCATACATATTTGTAGGTGTCATATACTGTAAATTTGATATCAGTGACACTTCACCGTTACATATTATAGGGTATTTAAATACAACATTATGCGTTCACTGAAACAAGGATATACACATGCATATATTATATGAATGGTCCATTATATGAATGGTCCAAGGCATACTTCAGTGGTTTTAAATCATTTTATTAGTGTATATATATATTTTTTTCACTTAGAAGAGTTATTAGTAATTAATAAAATTTTATTATTTTTGAGTTACTATCCCTCCTGGTTGCTGCATCATATGTATGCTGGGACTAATTAGCTCCCTCAAATATTGTCTTTTGTAATTTAGGCTGCGTGCAAATCAGTGGGAATCTTTTTTGTGACTACTCTTGGTCATTTGATAAACATATATGTCATTCCCCATGCACCGTCATCCTGTATATACTACTGAATATTAAGGTTGAGCTGTGATAACAAATCCCTATTCTACTGTCTATGACGTACCTGGTACGCCATAAAGTCTTCTAATATACCAGGGTCCGTGTCATACCAAGTATGCCATAAGGACATTGTAAAGGTTAATTGAATTGTGCTGTTTGCATGCATGTTCAGGTGTATAAGTACAGATAAAAATGTTCAAGTAGATGCCAAACAACACCACTTCTCACTTCTCACTCATCAACTCACAAATCCAATCCATACAATCTGTACTCTTTATTTAAATTCCTACCTTTTCCTCTCACTTTCCTTCCTTGACTTAGCCTCAAGCCTTCACTGACCATTTTAAAGGCAAGGTGGATGCTATTCACAAGGAATTTGTCCCTTACCCTCTTGAATGATTCTACTTAAACCTCCTTCCACTCAACTCCTTTTCTCCTGTTACAGAGTTGGAAGTTTCTGAGCTGATTTTCTCTTCTCCCTCTACCACATGCCCTCTCGATCCCATGCCCTCACACCTTACATAGTTACATAGTTACATAGTAGATGAGGTTGAAAAAAGACTTCCGTCCATCAAGTTCAACCTATGCTAAATTTAGACAACAGATACTTTATCCTATATCTATACTTATTGATCCAGAGGAAGGCAAATAAAAAACCCCATTAAGGGGAAAAATTAATTCCTTCCTGACTCCAAGAATTGGCAATCGGATTAATCCTTGGATCAACATCCTTCCCATGTATACTTATTTGGTATATCCCTGTATACCTTTCCCATCTAAAAAGATGTCCAACCTTTTTTTGAACAAATCTATTGTATCTGCCATCACAGTCTCCATGGGTAATGAATTCCACATTTTAACTGCCCTAACTGTAAAGAACCCTTTTCTTTGTTGCTGGTGAAATTTCCTTTCCTCCAACCTTAAGGGATGGCCTGAGTCCTTTGTACTGCCCATGGGATGAATAGTTATTTTGAAAGCTCCTTGTATTGTCCCTGAATATATTTGTATATAGTTATCATATCCCTTCTTAGACGCCTCTTTTCTAATGTAAATAAATCTAATTTAGCTAGCCTCTCCTGATAAGTTAGAATGTCCATCCCCTTTATTAATTTGGTGGCTCTTCTCTGCACTCTCTCTAGTTCCATAATGTCTTTTCTTAGGATTGGTGCCCAAAATTTTACTCCATATTCAAGGTGTGGTCTTACTAATGCTTTGTAAAGGGGCATAATTATGCTTACTTCCCTTCCATCCATTGCCCGTTTGATGCAAGATAAGATGTTGTTTGCCTTTGCAGCTACTGCCTGACTTTGGGCACTATTGCTAAGCCTGCTGTCTACAAGCACTCCTAAATCCTTCCCCATCAAGGATTCCCCCAATATATCTCCATTTAGTTTGTAAGTCGCCTTTTTATTCTTGTATCCCAAATGCATAACCTTACATTTATCTGTATTAAACCTCACCTGTCATTTACCTGCCCACGTTTCCAGTCTCTCCAAGTCCTTCTGAAGAGAAATTACATCCTGCTCTGATTCTATTACCTTACACAATTTAGTATCATCAGCAAAGATGCAGACTTTGCTCTCGATCCCAACCTCAAGGTCATTAATAAACAAGTTAAAAAGCAGGGGTCCAAGTACCGATCCCTGAGATACTCCACACACAACTTTAGCCCAACCTTATAAGAACTCTTGCTCCTATGTTATTCCCCACTCCCACCCATAGATTAAACTCCTTACTGTTCTTTGCCTCTTTCCCCCCAGCCTTTAAGCATGTGGTGGTCACACCTAGTCTCAAAAACACTCTTGATCCTACGTGTGATGGTAGAGGTAAATATGACTGCTTTTAATAAAGGTGAAGCCTGCCATTACCCTACCTGTCAGAAATACATCTGTATTATGTTTGTATCTATATCTGTATTGTAAGCCTAGTTCCAGCACTTCAGGAACCAGGGGATAATGTTATGATCAGCTGGAAGGTTGAAACGTGGTCTGTCATCTTTCCAAGTAACTCTTTGCATTTAACGGTGTTTGTTGTTGCATTTCCACCCACCAATAAGGGTCTGGATAATATTGCAAACACCTGGGGGGAGGGACACCCCTAGCTAGCTCAGATAAGCGATAAGCTCAGCTCAGCTTTAGCTGTGAGTTCAGAGTTCTTTAGAAGAGGCAGCTGGGAAGAAGCTGCTGTGGATCCTGCAGGAAGAAAGAACAGGGAAAATCTCTTTAGGGAGATCTCTGCACTCTGTTTTATAGGGTAATCCCAGTTTCTCAGTTGTAAGTGTGCGTGCGTGTGTGCGTGTGTGCGTGTGTGCGTGTGTGCGTGTGTGTGTGTGTGTGTGTGTGTGTGCACTCTGTCTTATAGGGTAATCCCAGTTTCTCAGTTGTAAGTGTGTGTGTGTGTGTGTGTGTGTGTGTGTGTGTGTGTGTGTGTGTGTGTGTGTGTGTGTGTGTGTGTGTGTGTGTGTGTGTGTGTGTGTGTGTGTGTGTGTGTGTGTGTGTGTGTTGATTTACTGTAACTAGTTGTGGATATTTCTTTTTCCAATAAATTAATTTGATAAACTCTCTGTTTCAGTCTGGCTAATTGATCCTGATGTGAAAGTCCTGGTTTCCCATTACACTAAGTACCTTACAAATAACCCTTTATCATTCCTGCCTTTTGCCTCCAAACTGCTAGAACATCTTATGTTTTCCTGTGTGATTAACTTTCTTAATTCCCGTGCTATCCTGGGCCCTTTACAATATCATTTTGTACAGCTCATTCAACTGAGACTGCTCACTAAAGTAGTCAATCATCTCCAAAATCACATGGTCTCTTCTATACTCTATTCTACACTCTCTTGGTATCATTAACCAAGCTCTAGCCAGGTTCTCATCATACCTCTCCTTTAGCTTCTTTTCTATCTCTGTTGCTAACACTTCTTCTTCACACTTCACACTCCTTCTTGACACTTCTTCTTCCTCACACTTCTTCTACACACTTCTTCTTCACACTTTTTCTTCTTCTTAACACTTCTTCTACATCTTAACTCTTCTTCTTCTTAACATTTCAGTCACTCCTACTAACAATTGTGGCCAAGTACTGCCAGCTACTCCTTCACCTATTGTCCCTATTAGTCTCCCAACATACTGTACCATTTAGATTGTAAGCTCTCTGGGGATAGGATTTCATTTCCTATTTTGTATATATTTCCCTGTATTTTATTGTCTCTTTTGTAAAGTTCTGATAGAGAGAGAGAGGATTTTTCCTTTTCTCTCTTTTTTTCTCTTTATTTTTAATATCATCTTTGGCTATTTAAAAAAAATATATATATATATTATGCTATATACCTTAGTGTACCGGTGCGCAAACGTGGTAAGCGCGGCGGTTACAGAGGCCCCGTGCCCTCCCCCAAGGCATTTAAATTAAAAGGCAGGGAGGCGTGAGGCCTCTGTAACATCAATTGTGACGTCAATTGGGACTGTCGAATTAACATATTCACTCTATCTAGTTCCACCATTGGTTTATTTCCATAAACAGACAACCAATGGTGAAGCATGGTGGACATTTAAAAGACCCCTTGTGGGTGCCCAATTTATAGCTTGATGAAGTTTACTTGCTATACGAAACGTGTTGCGGTGTGTAACCAGCCTATCTATTATTTGGTGGCTGGCATACACTCAAGTGTATCTGTTCCGGTCGTGACTCCAGAATCCAGTCGGCATCTGTGAACGGGAACATGGGGCCTTTTTCCACGCATGCGCACTTGCACCATGCTTATACCCGCATACACGCGGAGGTGATCTTACAGTGAGTGCCACGAAATCAGTGCCAGCGCGCGGGACTGCTGTATAAGGAAACTACACCTTGCACCTTTGCCTGATCCATTGTGAAGCCGATGCGATGAGGAGATCATCTGACCTGTATATGAACTAACTTTTACATATATGTAAGTTACTACATTGTTGTTGTTTTTATTTAAATATACCTTATCCTTACCTTGGTGCGCTCCTGTGCTTTCTTTCTTTCTTGTTGGTTTGCCGATGGAGTTCTCCAGCGGTGTCCATCTTTGAAGTGGGGGGAAGCACTTCATGCCACAGGAGCTGCAAGAGGAAGGAGATAAATCATCTATTTTAAGCTATCTTAGGAAGCAAGAGCGCGGACTGAACGATCTTTTCCTCTGTAACATCACTTACCTGCTGCAAGCTTGTTCTTCGGCGACGCGTCGCCATGGCAACGTAGAGTCAAATGACGCTGCGGGGTCATGTGACGTGATGCATCGCCATGACAACTTGCATCAAATGATGAAGCGGGGTCACGTGATGTGACGTCACATGACCTGCAACATCATTTGATGCCGGGTTCTTACCGAGGAGGTGCTCGAAGGCAGGGAGGGCGCACGTAAAAAACTTTGCGCACCCCTGCCTTAGTGAAAACTTGAATAGAGAGAACGTAAAAATACCATCACATATTATATAGCAGAATAAGTAGGACAGTTTATTAGACATTTTGCTTTGCCAAACAAATTTCTTGAAGGCATGCCTCTTAATTGTAATAAGCAATGGCATGCACCCTGTCTTTATAAATGCAAATAATACTGACAGTTTTTATTAGAATGAATTAGAATAGAATGCTGAATTTAAATGAAGTGATGTGTAAGATGGTTGAAGTGGAAACCGAAGCAGGTGAGAATGTCTGTGTCCTGTCTCGGAGATGATAAATTAATGAGTACACACTGATATGAATGGGAAAATAGAAAGGCTTATGTGCAGGTTTATACAATTGGACAGGGGATGTCAACTCCATTCCTAAGATCCACCAACAGGTCAGGTTTTCAGGATATCCCTGATTCAGCACAGGTGGTACAGTCTTCCACTGAGCCATTGATTGAGCCACGAGTGCTGAAGTAGAGCTACCCTTAAAACCTGACCTGCTGGGGTCTGTAGTGGAGCCGCCCTGCTGTAGGAGATTACACAAAAACTACTGAAAGTGCTTAGCCCAGATATACTTAAACATGATTCCAGTTATAACTACAGTATGAGGTTGTGGTACAGAAAACAAGCGAACACAAAATATCATGATATAATATGAATATGTAATCAAATGTTAGATTAATTTAAGTATATAAATCTATTGTTTGTTTTATTTCCATAGAAATAACAAAATTATATATTTTTTTATATTTTGGAGTCTGTATATAGACGAAACGCGTAGGGTTGTGAGGAGATATATCTGTATTCTGTATATGGTACTCATTATTTCTACCCTTTAAATACAAAGTTCAAATGCTGTCCAGGAGCAGGAGACAAGATCCTTTCCACACATATGGGAATGTTCACATATACGAATTCTCTATCATCCTATTCTGTTCCTGAGAATTATCCGTCAACACACATTGGAAGGAAACACACTAAGAGTTGGTAACTCTAATAACCACAATGCCTTCCTAGACCTTTCAATTGTGAGTGAGAGATTTTAAAGTTCCATTATAGTGTTGTTCATACGCTATTGCACTATTTTGTGTCCTTCTATTTTCCCACATATCTGGGGAGTATTTGCGCTTCTGATCCCTGGCCACACTAGGTAAATACAGTGTTAGCTGGAAGGTACATTGTGGAGCGATCTAGGACATTTGGTCGTGGCCATTTCTCTGCAACCAAATGACCGCCGGCACATCAAGGAGATACCCCGCCACTAGGACTTGTCACCGCTGACCGCTTTGACGTTAAAGGTAGGTGCCTAAACACCCTACTTTAAGCCATTACCCTAAAACCCCCAATCCTAAGCTTACCCTATAACCCCTACATTAAACCCCCATCGCTATCTGCTAAAGCTCTTAATCTCCTACCCTAAACACCCATTAAATGAACCCCCACCCTAACCACTAAAACCCCTTAAATTGACCTCCTACTCTAACCACTAAAACCCCTTTAAATTAACCTCCTACCATAGCAGCACACCATGGGAAGATGACAGCACAATCCAAGGTCGTCAATAGTACACATCTGGCTGTACCGACAGCAACAATGTCCAGGGTTGTATCTCCTGCAAGACTCAGAATTAAATTTCACGTTGGCGCTGCCCACACTCGCTGGCATCTCCCAAGCAGATAACAGAAGCCCAAAATAATGTAAATAAAATAATCCAGTCTTCGCCACTTGATGGCCCGAAGAAAAATAAAAACATGGTGAGTGTCCATGGGGTAAATCAACCTATCAAATTTACCACATGTGCAATGGCAACAGGTTGTATATCAGGGTTGCACCTCCTTGTCAACCAAGAGAGGATGTGTGTGTGCTCAGATTAAGTGTCATATGACACGAAACGTGCGTCAGGTCGCCGTTCCGATGTTAAGGCGTCAGCGTGCCTGAGTCTAGGGAACTAATACCAAGTAGTAACCGCTCCATTTGACACTTAGACCGACGATCTAATGGCGGTTTACTTTGATACAGTATGTAATATACAATCTATTACTCATCACAATATGAAGACAATATAGTGCTATAATGCTGAGTTTCATTTACATTTTGCCCTACATTTTGGTAATTTAACTAGCCAGGATAGTATTGCTATAGCTAGTCCTGATTACCATGTGGTATACCAGCTGATTTCCAGCTGCTCTGTGCAATGGATTTTCTATCTTGCCTCCATCTCTATCCTGGACTTTCTGTATACCTATAGCAGCCTCCACAATACTACTCTATACACTATAACCACGCATACCCTCAGAACATACTAGCCAATGGTTCTTTTATGCTAGTGTTTATTTACTGGATGTCTATCTATCCATCCTCAGTATAGTGCCCTATATTTGTCATCTTTATCCTGCATCCACAGGATTTTATTTATGTATAGGTAGAGTACTCTTCTTACTCTACCTTATAGCCCATCTCCTGCAGGAGTTTATACCATGTTGGGCAAATGTATTACCTTACTGGTTTATCCCTCTTGATTCAGGCACACAGTTTTTATTTTTAAGTATGCTTCACTCTAAATATTTATTCACTATTTAGTTCATGTTCTAATTTCTGAATTTTTTTTAACTTGTGTATTAAAAGTTCATTTTTATATTGTTACCATTAACCCATATCATAATCGAGTGCAATATACACAAACTTTCCCTTTTGCGATTATATTCTCTCTATCTGCTCTGGTAATTTTCTTGGCATTATGTTTTCTGAAGATCTCACAAATTAAGGGAGCTTACTCAAATGACTCTTTTGTTAACAAACCTCCACCGGAAACTGAATTATTTCTACGTTATGATCTGTGGAATTGAATTGACCGTCTGTTCGTCCCTAAGGAGGTAAGATTAGAAGTGCTCCAATTAATGCACAACTCCCAACCCAATGGTCACCCAGGCATCCTCAAGACACAGGAACTGTTGTCCCGCTCTTTTTTTGGCCCAAATTATCACAAGATGTTAAAGGCTATGTCCTCTCCTGTGAGACGTATGCTTGAATCAAGACGCCTTGAGCATCCCCTGTGGCTTTGTTGCAGCCTCTTTGATTCCTACTCATCCTTGGGGGTCCATACCAATGGATTTTATTGTTGATCTACCCAGATCAAGTGGACATTATTCCATTCTTGTAGCAGTGGATCGACTTACGAAAATGGCTCACTTCATTGCTGCAGGGAATCTCCCTTCAGCAGACCAGACAGCCAAGTTGATCTTGAAAGAGGTATTCCGTCTTCACGGTGCTCCAGATGAAATCATACCTGATAGACGGGTGCAATTCACTTCAAGATTTTGGGGGACCTTCTGTTCCTCCCTAGGAATTCATTTAAATTTATTGTCTGGCTATCATCCACAATCCAATGGCTGGACCGAAAGGACCAATCAGACCTTGGAACAATACGCTGTTTTCTTTGTCATCTCCAGGATGACTGCAAGGACTTTCTACCTCTTGCTAAAATTTCATACAGTAACTCACATCATTCATCAACACAAAAAGTCCTTTTTCCTCAAATTTTGGATTTCATCCAACTTTTATTTCTCGTCTTCCATCTTCGGGTCTCATTCCTGCAGTTACAGAGAAACTTGAGATGCTGCGAGACGTCCAGGAGACCGTCAAAGAGACACTTCGTAAGGCTCAAGTATGATACAAAAAAGCAGTAGATCAACACCGCAGACCCTCCCCAAAGTTTCACGTTGGGGATAAAGTTTGACTGTCAACCATAAATCTATGACTAAAGGTTCCAACCATTAAATTGGGACAAAAATACATCTGGCCATTCAGCATTTCAGCACTAATAAATCCAGTGTCCATTAGACTAGAACTTCCAGAGGCCATGAAAATACACCATTTTTTCACATTACCCTGTTGAAGCCATTCCGGGAAAATCCGTTTCCTTGACGGAGCCTCACTCCTCCAGACTCTGGTCTGGTGGACAATGTCATGGGAGATCAGATTATTTATACTTTTTTACTGGTATCATTCATCGAGCAAAACAAGGTAATGAAATATATTGTAATTTATTCGGCATAAATTCGCTTACACACAATGACACACAAAATACAGACAAAAAGACACACTTACTTTGGGACTGGGGTTGAAAACTAGACTTTCCTAGGTGCAGATAACTCAATGGGAGAGTTTTACCCTGACCGGGACTTCGCCCGGAATCTCCTGGAACCCAAATCAGCATAAAGTTCCATATACTAACACTACGTTCTCTTCTGAGAACTTGGTCCCTCCTGACTGCGAGTTATTCCAAATCTCCTGGAACTCAAATCGGTATCAAATTCCAGCCGTATCCGCTACGATCATTTCTGAGAACTTGGGCGCAAAAAGCTTGACTTAGACTCTGGTGGGCAGGCTTTTCAGGCTCAAAATCGAAGCCGTTTGCTCTGCTATTCACACAGAAGCAACTTTGAAAAGCCCCTCCACTATCTTACTACCGGAGACTGTGCATTTAATAGTCTCATCGATTCTTATAGCATTTTCAGTTCATTCACAAAACTGAACAGCCAATCGACACGTTGGAACTTTCCCAAGCAGACATTCATAGCCATGCCAGCTAGAAATGCGGGTCAGAGGGAAATCAGAAATAGCCAAGAGACATGTGCAAGCCTGACACCTCTCTCACTGGCTATCTCAATGCCACCCGCTGGGCAGACTCCACCAGGTCCGGCAGAGCAAGTGGCATCCGAAAGGACCTTCCTTTGATGTCCGGACCTGGTACTCCACCTTTCCCCGCTGACCAAATGCTATTCACACCTCTGGTCTTCCTCTGGCTGCTGTGAACTTTGATGTCCAGGAGACTTACCGGCCCCTATGGGTTAGCTCGGGCAGCCTGTTTGGACATCGGTTCTGAATGTAAAAAGCACATTACATTATATTAAAGTATATTTTAATACACTTCTGAGTCTCTTCATACAGGGGACAGAAAAGGAAAAATATGGTAGTTTTATTTCTAACTGCCTTATTCCCCACACACTTTCCCTTGGACTCAGTTTGGACTCTCAGAGTCCCCACTCAACCGTATACATGGTTGGGGCAACCACAAACCATATACTGGTTGTGGGTCACCTCGGCACTAGCTGGGGTACCCCCCTTAACATACGAATTCCCTCAGCTTCAGGAATACATGTTTTATCCCTGTGCCTCATTCTCCTTTCTTGGCTGTGCTGAAGCTGTGTAGCATAGTGGTGAGTCGCACTTGCATTTTCAAAGTGAGGTATTACCAGGACAATGTGCCTACATGTATCCAAGAATAAGGTACCGACAACTCCGGACCCCAAGCTCCTAGGTACATTCTGTCAACGTTCCTCCACAAAAAAAAAACCTTGAAATTTATACCTTAGCAATCCCTGCTTGATTGCATGCCCGGAAAGGGAAAAACACAAAAAATGCTTTTAATACATACAGTATAACACAGTGATACAATATTACTGGGTCCAAGAGCTGACTCTCTGGGACCCATATACACAGATCAATGGTAACTAAAATGGGCTTGACCTTTATTAGAGAGCCTGGTTACCCCCTCCTGTCACAGACAACGAAGAGGAATTCATTGTGGAAAGAATCTTGGTTTCCAGGTTACACCGAGTGGACTCCAATACCTGGTCCACTGGGGCGGCTATGGCCAAGAGGAGAGATCCTTGGAACCAAAAGATTTCGTACATGCTCCACGACTGGTCAAGGCCTTCCACCGGAGATATCCAGACAAGCCTTGGAAAGATTGTCCGGAGAACGCTTGTGGGAGGAGGGAGTAATGTCAGGTTCTAGCCTGCAGTACCCATGCACATCCATCGGGATTGCTGCTGCTCTTTCTAGCTCTTTCAAAGAACCTTTCAGACTCTGAAACCTGACAACTTTGCACCTGTTCATGCCTGCGGCCATACCTATATAAACCTCCCTTTCCTGTTCCCATTGCCTGTTTATACTGGTTCCTCCCGCACCTGCTAGGTTACTGTATTCTCTGCTGATGCTTTTGCTGCTGTCGCTGCTTGCTGTTGCCCTGTTCCTGAGTCCCAGTCCTGTTCCCAAGTCCCAGTACTGTTTCCAAGTCCCAGTACTGTTCCCGCCTCCTCGTTGCGACCTTTGCTTTTGACCTCCACCATGCTACCTGCTGCCTGCCTCCGACCTTTACATGTGCCCCCGACCACACTACCTGCTGCCTGCCTCCGACCTCTGCCTGGGACCCCGACCATGCACCCTGCTGTTCCTGTCACTGGGATCCATCCATCCGTAGAGCAACCCTTGACAGCCGGTGTTTTTCGTGTCTTGGTCCATTTTATTGCCCTCTATTGTTTACCGTGTGTGGAGCTCTGCTTCTATGCTTCCTCCCTTGATCGCATTGCACATGTACCCCTCAGCTTTTATTTTTTTCATGTACAAAATCAAAATCATTTCATATCATCAATTTTGTTGCAAGGAATAAAGTAGAAATCGCAGGTTTTGCTTTGCCCACTGCCCTAACCACGTGTATTTTGTTTTGCATAAAGTTACAGCCGCGTCTCGGTGCTCAGAAGCACAATGGATGGGTGGAGGGAAGGGTTTTGTTGTACCCTGTTGGCTGTTCCTGCCCAGGTTTTTCTGACTGATATTGTAACTGCAAGTTTCTGATAGTTGTTTTGTTGTTTACAGGCAAAGATAGCTTATGTATAAATTCTTAAGACATTGACCCTCCAGAGGTGACAAACATGGAATCCCAAGCTGGAAATTATTAAAAACACACACCTCAATGGCCATATGTACTTCTTGTATTTGACTTTTCAAAAAGAGCCTGCTGGGATGATTATTTCAAAATTAGATGTTGTTAATTGTTTTTTGTTATATTTTTATTTAATGTTTAACACATTATTTTTAATACTACTTTGATTCATTAAACACATTGATTTTGTTTTTATAAATTAAAACCTTTAAACCCACCCATCCACTACTCACACTCACCTATCACTCTGATACCCACCCACTACTCATACACTCTTACCTCCCTCTAAACTACAGGGCCCTCTTCTTGGCTGTGGTCCAGGACATCCTGAACTGGGCAGGGACCTCCAGGTCAGAGCTGGAGGAGGGGTAAAGAATCAGGATCAGGCTTCACATGGGAGGTGAAAGGGGCCTCCTACTCACTGTGGAGAAGTAGGATATGAGTAAGAGAGAATGTAAATGCTACAGTATATTGTATATATCAGTTATAAATAAACATAACATGCAATTATTAGAGTATGTACCATGTTCACACTTACCCTGGTAAGCAAAACTACCATCCAAAACTGGTCCATTGGGTCCTAGTACACCCGTTGGAACTGCCGGCTCTTGAATGTGGGGATGCTCCATGGGATACCGGCGGGCTCTGTGGGGTGGCCTAGATGTCTAACATCTTATTACAAAGAGCCCAATATCATTGGCTGAGATCCTGTACATCACAAGTCACATCCTCTGGCACTGGAAGTGGCTTACTGATGCAGCACAGCATGCTGGGAGTTATAGTTTCCTATTGCAGGCAGGGGACAATGTATGTGTGTCAGCTGCATACACCTTACCATGGGTTACATACTGTACACTTTGTTTCTATGGGATATATTTTTAGTTGACAATCAGCGCTTAAGCCTGCTAATGTACATAATCTGGGCAGATTTGATGTTGATTTGGTGTGTTCCCGTCCATGAAGCCTGTGCCCCTCCATTAAGAACAGGGTGATTAATGCCTTATCTTAGAAGGCATTTTTCTTCTAGGGTTTAGACAGTACATACAGATGTAGGAAGATTGACTGTTTTTGGAACTGGCTGGTCAGGCTCTTTTGGCCAAATTTCCTAATTTAAGTCAATGGGGAGATTTAACGGGAAACAGCCTATTTGGTCACTCCGACACAATAGAATCATAGGAATCTTAGGGGCTGAATCAGTTATATTGGAACACATAACTGGCATAATAGATAATGAACAACTTCAATTATTAGTCCCTTTGTAACCATAGAAGAATAACCAAGTAACCAAGAATTGACTCCATCCTCTAACAGGTGCATCAATCGATTTGGACTTGAAGAATGAAAATGCCCCAGATTTGCAAGCTTTTTACCTCAATGGGAATTTTTGGTTGCAAATTGAATCAACCAGTATGCAATATGGGGCCTATGCAGAGAGCAGCGCTATTTCGAAATTCGCCATTTTTTGGAGAAAATCGCGCAGAAAGCAGCAGAAAATGGCGAGTTCCGAAAAACGCGCCAATTTTTCTTTTCTATTTGTAAAACTCGCCTCGCGGCTGGCGAGAACCTCAATCTTCCAGTTTTAAAAATATCCGTATGCAGAGAGGCGCGAACGGCATCTAGCGGCTGTTCGCGCCAATAAAATGGCGCGATTGTCTCCTTTTTGCCTCGCCAGAAAAAACTGGCAAGAAGCTGCCGCTCGCGGCCATTGCAAAGGGAAAAAAAGGCGCGAATTTGTTTTTACACGTTTCTGAAGCGCGCATCTCGCCAATTTAAACTCGCCACACGCATCCATGTTAAACATAGCAGAATTCGCACTTTTCTGCATATGGAGAATAAAACTCTCCAAAAAAGCTACTTTTTAATAAATTCGCCAATTTTAAAATTCGCTGCTCTCTGCATAGGCCCCTATGTCTGAGATTATCTAGACAGAAAATCTAACAATACATCTAACTATGCATACACCATGTTCCACAGATAATGAGTGTGCCCAAGGATAGTTACATTAGTGGTCCTATAATAAGTAATCTGTCTCTGATGAATTAATAAATTGGGAAACCAGAATGAGGCTTTACTGCCTTCCACACTGGACATATTCGTCAAATGAGAACAGTGCTGCAATCAAATTTTCCTCCAGCTGAAAGGAGAGAAGCCAATAACCTTATATTACAGAGGGATCTTTAAATAAATGAGATCACTGCCTCTTCCTGCCAGAAAACAAGTACTGTAAACGATGCTATTTTTTTGCGTCTACTGGGTTTAGATTGTGGAAATTAGTCTATAAAACAGTTAAAGGGTTTGGGAGACTACTTTTAAAAGTTTCCCAGCTGCAAAACTGGAGCAAAGATGGTGCAATAGTGCTCTAGAGTTATTGAAAGAAAAAATATTGACAAAGTATTTTCTTTTTTAACTGATGGTATTCAGGTTAGGGTATGAAAGAACACCTTTGGCTAATAGGGATGTAAGTCTTTCCTGTAGATATAGGAGCGGTCTTACAGTAGGTGTTTTGGGGACACTGGGTAGTAGTTTGATTCCCTTGCAGGAGGGAGATGAGGGTAAACCCCTTGTTTGAGACAGGGGTTAGTAAGGCATCACCAATCATTGCCCTACTAGCCATAGGGTAGGTAGTGTAGGGATAGCAATGTATTAAGCCTTTAGAAGACCTTATTGGCCAGCTAGTAATTAGTTGCCTAGGACTTGCTGGCCAGTTGGGCTACTAAGGGGTTCATATATATTTAAAGTTGTTAAAAGTTTTTGTAATATATTTGTATCATCTATTCCAGGTTGATGGAGGTTATCTTGCATGCACAGCATAGTGGCTATTATATACATTGGCTAGGTATATAATAGGCTTAAGTGATTTTCCCTGGAGTATTCAAATTTGGTGGCATTTTGTAAAGCCTAAAATCATGAATCTGGAAGGTGTTTTTGCCAAGAATAAATCATAAATGTAGTTATCAAAACGGAACATTTTTATTTGAAACAAAATACTTGCATATATTTTTTTTATATTTAGCTTTCCCACTATCTTAAATATAGTGCAAGTTAGTTTTAAAGTATGATAGAATTAAACTGAAAATTAGATATAACAAAATGAACATCTCTAGAGAAAAATAACAGACATTTCACTTGATGTTAAAATCTATGGCAAAAGCTTTAGGATTTAAATTCTCTGGTATAAAAAAAAATGAATGTCATTGGAGCTGGTGTTACATGACAAACATTTTGTTGTTTTCACTTATGGCAATGAAATTTAAGAAAGTCCTAGAGATTATGGAGGCCGTAGAAGAATTTCACTTAAAGAAGATGTAATATAAATGTCACAAAATGAGCTCTTGGCAGGGGCGGAAATCTCAAAAACTCGTTTTCATAGAGGACTGGCACCGCACTCGAGATTTTTGTTGGGATCAGATAGTAAAGAGTTCTGGAAGCTGTGTTAGTCTTGGACATTTTTCTTTTCTTTGTAAGTGATACCTTTTATTGGAAGAGCATGCAAAATAAGATGTAGGTGTTATGGAGCAGCTTTGGATACTGAAATGGCTGTTCCCACACATGAGAGAAAAAATTCTGATGTGGTCTTTCAGTGCCTCATCATTAAGACCAACTAAGCTTGAAAACTGCAACTACAGTATGTAAAATTATGTTATGTACTGTATATGGACTGTACTGTAGTCTATGTTTTAGATACTATGCTTATCCTAAATGTGTTTATCCAACAATATAGATCTTCTTAATGATAAACACTGAAATGCTAGTCATTTACAAGTTGTCTGTTGAAAGAAACATCAAGTCCTGGTCCTTTCAAAGGACAGATCCGTGAATATAAGGGAGCACTGACATGTTCTCTTGGTATCAAGATACTTTTCACCTCTTTTGCTCAGTGTGC
Organism: Ascaphus truei; assembly: GCF_040206685.1. NCBI lineage: Eukaryota > Metazoa > Chordata > Amphibia > Anura > Ascaphidae > Ascaphus > Ascaphus truei. The sequence continues at coordinate 53,380,604 of NC_134485.1, forward strand.
AAACTTTTAATGTTGCTTGCTAATACACAGGGGGGGCAACTACAGTCCTCAAGGGCTACCAACAGGTCCGGTTTTCAGGATATCCCTGCTTCAGCACAGATGGCTCAATCAGTGGCTTGGTCTTCGACTGAATCGGGGATATCCTGCAAACCGGACCTGTTGTAGCCATTGAGGACTGGGGATGGCTGCTCAGCAATAGCAGGAGTTACCTGTATACAGTATACCAATGTATCCATCCACACGCATACATGTAGTTCTAGATGTGTCTTTTATCACTATTTTTTATATAAAGATTACTTTAATATTTATCCGTCTCCCCTTTGCGCTCCTTTCTTGATTTTTTTTCTCAGCCAGGGAGGCCTGTTAGCAGTATGCGAGAATAATCCAGACAGGAGAGGATACGTCATGCGTTATTACGGAGAAAGAAGCAACAAGTTTACATCTAGACAGTAGGATCTATTAGATTGAAATGAGCCCTGTTTTGAAAAATGAAGGGTATACAAGTTTTCTTTGCTAAAAACATTTTTTGTTTTGTTTTTATTACAGGCATACCCCGGTTTATGGACACTCACTTTAAGTACACTCGCGAGTAAGGACATATCGCCCAATAGGCAAACGGCAGCTCACGCATGCGCCTGTCAGCATGTCCTGAACAACAATACCACTTCCCTACCTGTACCGAAGCTGTGCGCAAGCGGGGAGACTATAGAGCCTGGTACAAATGCGTTATTTACATCAGTTATGCACATATGTGACGATTGCAGTACAGTACAGGCATCAATAAGTGGGAAAAAGGTAGTGCTTCACTTTAAGTACATTTTCGCTTTACATACATGCTCCGGTCCCATTGCGTACGTTAATGCGGGGTATGCCTGTATATCTATTACCAATATAGTAACTGAAATACTTGGGAGCATAGTGGGAAAAATGAGGGAGAAAGTGGTGAGTAAAAAAAAAGAAAATAGGATAATATATAGTGTAGTATGTCAAAGCAATCAGTCAAATATGATAAAGGTGAGATAGGCACTCAAACTGTTAAGGTTTGTTTGTTGCTTTACAGCAGGGGTGCTCAACTCCAGTCCTCAATACCCCCAATACATCAGGTTTTCCACATCCCTTCTTCAGCACAGGTGGCCCAATCAGTTCCTGCATCAGCACAGGTGGCTCAATCATTGTTGCTCAATCAGGGGTGCTGAGGAAGCAAATGCGAAATGCATTGGGTTGACCAGCCTGGGCCACCGAAGCTGTTTTTACTGGTACCGATTTCAAAAGTGCTTAGTTCTTCTTATACAGCCGGGCGAAACATCTGACGGAATTACCATTCCCAGTTAGAAGGAAACTCTTCCACCTGACTTGCTGCAGAAGGACACACTGAGAGCCATAAGAAGCGGAGAATTGCTCGACACTCTGGCCCAGTGGTCCGCATGCCACTCAACTCCATAAGGTGCCGGAGATCACTGCAGCAACAACTGACACCAGGTGGATGAGTGTAAGGGTTCCAGTCCACGTTTTTTCTGGAACTTGCCCTTACGTGGTCATTGTGGCCATCTTGGTTCCTGACAGATCTCTTCCTGGACTTAGTAATTGGCTGCACCTGTTCCAGGACTTAAATAGTAGTCAGCCTCTCTTGGGTCCTCTATTGCCTGCATCTGGTTCTGGCTTGAAATAGCAGGCAGTTGCTCTCTGTCTTTGCCCATGCAAAATACTCTGTTACTTGTTCCTGCTTGAGCTCTGCCTTTGCTCCTGTGTTTGCCTTCCTGTGTTTGAACTTCGGTTTGGACCTGACTACCCTTGCTTGTCTTAGAAGAATCAGAACTAGGTATACCGTATGTTCTGCTAACCCATTGCAGGCAATAGAGGACCAGAGAGAGGCTGACTACTATTTAATCCCTGGAACTGGTGCAGTCAATTACCCAGTCCAGGAAGGGATCTGCCCAGAACTATGATGGCTACAAAAGACACGTAAGGGCAAGTTCCAGCAAAACCCTGGATTGGAACCCTTACAATGATGAACTAGAACTACAGATGTGCTGAAAAGCCTTATATTTGAATGCCCACATTTTAAGAAATGTTTGAGTGCATAAATATATTTTTACTTTTTACTGTTATATTAAACATTATTACGCCATGGATTTACACTATTTTTTAATAAAGATGCAGCTAGAGTGTGCATACATCTGCTGATCTTATTGAAAGAGTTGTTTTTCATTACCATCTACATTGAGACATCAATACCCCTATAAGTTAAGTGTGTCTCCTAGTGCTGTAGAACTAGTGTATTTACACAATCAGAGTTATATCTGCTGTTTTCTTTCTCTCCCTTTGTCACTGCATATTGTACCGTACTTATTTGGTCGTTGCACCAGAGGATGTCCATCTTTTGTACTTTCCAGTTTTTAAGGGATGTGGAAATTCCTTCTCTCAGGACTCCGGCAGCGGGACTACGTGATTCTTCTAGTACTACTCGAAATCAGAGGTTTATCCTTTTGATTTCCTATTGGGACTGTGTCACACTATTGTGTTCATATCATTATTGTATGTACTGTCATTAATTGCGTAGATGTAGAGTGTTAGTGCATTCTTTGTCTTTTTCAAATTGAAGCCCTGCTTTAAGGATTGTTTCTCTGCTTCCAAGTTTGCTTCTCCGAGGTTCCACAACCCTAATGTCAGGACTCAGCAAGTCACAATAGAAAAATGCTGGTACTCCAGTCTTTTTAATAAGGAATACATGTATTATGACGGTGTCATAATAACTGTAGTACATTATATAAAACACCGGAGCACCACTGCATTTCTCTACTGTAGATTGTTCACAGATGTGCTGTCTGTGTCTGTGAAGCTACCAGCAATTCCCACAGCATGCTTTGCTGCCAAACATCTGGCTAGGTGTGCAGACCTGTAATCTATTTATATCCTACAGGGCTCATCAAGCAACATATAATGAAGAAGAAGTTTACAAACAAGTGCAATACATTTTATTCTTCATAAAAATTAAATAGAGGGAGTTTCACGCACAAAAAAAAATCCTTCTTTAACTTGTTCCGTAAAATAATCAATGGGCGAGGTGGCATCCGACAGGCTAGAGAAGTTAAGAATCTGTTCGATGCCGGCTCTCTCCTCAGGATGACGTTGCCTCTTTCTCTCTTGTCTCTGCGAGAGCCTCATCAGGTCAAAAGACTCCATTCTGGAATGTAAAACACATTTGAATTATGTTTACTCTACTGTATCTAATGCAGATCATAATCTACAGATGTTTCAAATCTAGAATATTTTATTTTTTTTACTGAAGAGAAAAAGAAAAAAGGAGAGGCAGATAAAGCATTGGGTAGATCCCATTATGAAAAGTGTGTTGTTTTGTTCCTAACATCTGACATACTGTACACTTGTAGGGAGAATCAGTTATAATCCGGGATACAGGATGATGGTAAAGGGGGCAACTTCCACATATTCCCCATCACAAAGAGTCCTGCTCCAGATAGAGCACACAAGCATGGATGCCAAAATGTAACGTCATAATGTGCCTCTGATGCCACCCTCAACGCGTTTCGTGTAAATTCCGCTTCATCATGGTGTATGGCTAATGTGCGTACTGGAGGCCATATAAATACCCAAATAGGCCATGACTCTTACATAAAATTAACCCTACACGAAGAACCACATAAACATATGAACATCACTTCCAATACATTATACATAAAAAGACAAAATGAAAGGAATACATATTACATAAAGCTAATATAAATGTAACATTTATAATGAAAATAGAAATAAACCCACAATAAAAAAAAAACACAAAAAAAAACCTACATTATGAAAAGATAAAATATTAAAGTTAAAATATAAGTAATGACTATCTGAGAAATGGATTGAGCTCTACCATCTCATGTAAACCCTCGGGGACCTTACTGAGAAATGCAAAAATCCAATATTGCTCCCTTTGCTCTAATTTTTGTCTCTGTCACCACCCCTAGGATCTCTAGGGATGACCTCCAAACTTCTGAAAGAGAGAACAACTGGATTCCCACTATGAAATTCAAAAAAGTACTGAGCTAGATTATGAATTATTTTGCCCTCATTCTTAAATCTACTTGCATTTTTAATTCCATTGACATGCTCACCAATGCGGATCTTGGAGAGCAGGCCAATGGAATAAAAAATGCAAGTACCGGTAGATTTTAAGCCTTAGGGAAAACCACTTACTATTGGAGGATAAAGTTTACATATGTACCAGACTGGGTTGACCTATTTGTCTCCGCCTCAGAATCTTCTCCTCTGCAATCTATACAAAATTCTGCTGCTATAATAATTTCACTTTCTCACAAAACAGTCTCTGCACATCTCCTCAAATCCCTCTCCTGACTTTCCCTCAAGTTTCGGATCAGAGCCTTCAAGGCTTTCACTCTTTTGCTCCTCTCTACATATCAGCTTTGATCTATCGCTATGCCCCTGCTTGTCTCCTGCGTTCCACCCACAACGGTCTCCTTTCCACTCCTTTCTCTTCTACTGCTCTCTCTCTCTTTGCTTAAGTCCTTTTCCCTCACTGCCCCTTACCGATGGAACTCCCTCACACTCAGCATACGCCAAGCACCTTCTCTTCTCACCTTTAAGACAAACCTTAAAACTCATCTCTTAATTGAAGCATCCAGTAGCTTAGACTCATGGCTACTGTCCCACGCCCACAGTCACTCCTACCAAGCACTGCCATCTAGTGCACTCCTTCTCTCACCTGATGTCTCTATAAGTTTCCCATCATACCACTTAGATTGTAAGCTCTCCAGGGCAGGGATTTCCTTTCCTATTATCTTATCTGATTTGTTGCACTTTTTGTACTATAATTCCCTGCACTGTAGCGTCTCGCTTGTAAAGTGCCAAGTAGAGCTATTGGCTCTATATAAATAAAAATATACATACATGTAAAACTTTGACTATAAAGTAGTGCTTAGGAAATCACATGCAAACATGTATCTTGGAGACAAAAATATCATCAAATGCATTGTGTCTTTCATTTGCCTTTCTTATTTCTGCCTCTATCAGATACAGGGTTTTTGGAAAAATTAAGATAAACAATGCATAATCTGTAATCATCAACACCAAACATTGGGCCTTTATAAGCCTTCAGGGCCAGTTTTATTTTGGTATAATGAATGTGAATAAAAGTGGAACATATTGAAACATAAATACTTTGAATGAATTCTATATACTCCGAAGTGGCTGTTTCTTTGGACAAAAAATTCCATTCAAGTGTAAGGGGATTTTTGTCTGATAAAACAGCAGCTTCAGAGTATATAGAATTTGCCCCTACATGATAAAAGATATGAACATTTTTTTAATGCAAAATATATGGATACATCTATAGTTTTATGAATGCAAAATGTTTGCTTCTAAATGACATCCATATTACCTGTGCCAAATATGTAAAGCATACATCATATCAGAAAACCCGTTCAGGAACCGCTAACTCTAACTATTCTAATTTTAACTCACCATAATGTATTTGTGTCTGATTTGCCACCACAACCAGCATCACAATACAGAATCAGTAATCAAGCGCATATTGGTGAGTTGATAAGATGAAATTACAGCCATTGAGCAGTTTATTTTGTTCTGCATTTTCTTTATTCAGACTTTGTTGTACAAACTGTGTAAATACTCTGAAAGGCAAAACCTCTAAGGAAATACACTGAAACAGTGACACACTGCCTGACAGTATAATGGAGTGAAGCAGGTTTTGAGAGCCAGTGAAAGACATGCAAGTTTATTCACAAGGTGTCAAGTGTTACATTTTTGTGAATACTAGGTCTAAAATAGCATGAATAGGATGACGGAAATATGGCTGTATGAGAAGCTCTGTGGTAATGTCACGCCTTTAAAGTAGGTGAACCCAGTTTGAATCCCAGTGTCTGCTTTCCTTGTGACTTTGGGCATCACTCAATCTCGCTGTGCCTCAAACGCCACCATTAGATTGTAAGTTTACTGGGCAGGGACTCGTTGTGCCTGCAAAATTCTATGTACTGTACATTGCAGCATACAGTGCAGCATACACTGTCAGTGCTATAAGAAGAAGACAAAAGATATTCAAATTGGTGATTGGCACTGTGTTTCCAATTTTAACTATACAGCATTTACGTTTTCCATATGTATATTATAAGGGTCCTTTTCCCACATATGAATTATGGAATTACAGGTAAGGAACACATATAACAGTAGTCTTAGTTGAACAAACCAAAACAATGTCTGGAACTAACTCAGCAAATAAGCACTGTAGGAGTAATGTCACTGCATTTGAGGTGCATGAAAGTGGTTCAAATTCTAGCCTCTCTGTGATATCGGGCTTGGCAAGGCACTCTTCCACTATGTGCCTTAGGCAGGGACTAGTATCTAGACAATTCTATGTACAGTGCTATATCAGAAAAAAATATGTTTAATTAAAGTAAGGTTGATATAATGTCTCAGAAGTGCTGGAGAGAAGCAGAGTGGAGGCACATTGTAAAGATCTAAGGCCAGCTCAGTGATAATTTACTCTTTTGCTAAAAAATATGGTATATATAAATATGTAAATATTCTAGAGTGTAAGCTATGTAGATTGCGTTATGAAATGTATGTCGATTAAAATATTCAAATACATTCAAATGAATGCATGTTTGCCATGCTACAGTATTATCACGTGCGTGTGCACAGCTTCCTCTTGAATTGAAATGTGTAGAAATAGCAGCTGGGAATTGTCAGAATAAGGTTGTTGATGACACTTGTCATTATGCAGAAAAACATCAATGCCATAATCATTTTTTTCATGTTATTCATATTTACATGTGTAAAGTATATCATTTAACACTTTTTTTGCAATCTTTGATGCCGATATGATGGGCAAATTGAGCCCCACGTTTTCGGTTGACATACTTTATCTGTTGTAGAGACCTTACAAAGACTGTAACCCTATCAGTGTGGTTTTAATGATCCAAATTCAGTCCATATACCTGAATCACCAATAGCAGATGTTCACCCTTTAATTAATCAATTGGAGAAACTGCATATAACTGAAAGCAGACAATGGTGGGAAGCAACAACGTTGAGTAAATACTTAGAAAATCATCGTATTCCAAGAGGTTTAAGAATTCTCAAAATGCCCACCATTGATACAAGTAACAAAGTATTCATGCAGGAGTGGAATAAGATCTTGGATCAATGTTCATTCTCATTAATGAAGCTTTTGATATTTCATCGAAAGCAATCATTGATCCAATTAGACAGTCAAAGTTCAGATTTAAAAATGAAATTAGACCCCTTTATAGACAATAAAGAGCTGCTGGAATTAGAACCTATTGTCAAGAAAAGATTGGATCAAATAGAATTGGAAATAGTTGGTACGAAACAGAAGAAATTCTTTCGAGACAAAACTTATTATGACACAGGTTGCCAAAGAAATTGGAATAAAAAATCCAAAGAAAACCAAGCAAGGAGCACAGTAAAGGATAATCAAAATTGTCACTCTAATCAAACTAGTACTAGAACAGATAAGGGAGCGCAACCCCCTAGTGGTCCGAAAGGTGGATATAATAAATCCAAAACCCACCCACCTGTGCCTAATTCTAATCTTCACTCAAAAATACCGCAGCGTAATAAAAAGAAATATATACAGCAGCAAAAAAAGGTGAAAGAAAGTAACCACGTCCATAGACCTAAGCAGGGGGCCTTGGTTACTAGTAACCAGTATCAGGTGCTTACAGAAATTGAATCGGAGAGTTATGTGGAATGCGTCACATACTGTATACACCATTACCTATACACGGAGCTAAAACGTCTTTTTCTTTTTTAGAGTGGAGGAAGGAGTGAAAAAAAAACATATTCCCAGAGGTGGAAAAGTAAAAAAAAACCTTTAGATTCTCTGCTTCCTCTGAATACCAAAAAAAAAAGAAAAAACGATGCAGAGGAAGGAGAGGGTTTTAGAAGAAACCATCTAAAATCTCAAAATGAACATCAGAATATTTTCAACATTAGTCAATATCAGCTTACTAGTGTTGAACAGAGAGTTCTTGGTAAAGGTTTAACTTTTGCACCAGTTTGCGGGCCCAATAGTTTTAACCTTTATATGGATGTGCATAAGTTTGCCAGGAAATTGTCTTTGAAAAAATAGTTTGCACGGGACACCACCCCGCCCAAAATCTTTTAAAAAAGCATCCAAATTCAACCCTGAATTTTCTATGGGGCATCTAGTGGGTACCTTTGTATTCATGGTCACTATGGACTTGGAGCAGTCTAGTCGTTCTTATAAAATTTGGCATGACAATTTAAACATTCAAGAAAAGGCAGCATTGCTGTAATTAGAAAACAACAAGTCTATAGTAATCAAGCCTGCAGATAAGGGGGAGGGATAATGGTGATGGATCAACAATATTATGTCCAGGAGTCCACACGACTACTTCGGGCCACTGCCAAATACTTACCTCCCCCTGTATACAAAGCCGATTGACCAATTTCAGACAGAATTAATTCTGTTGTTAAAGAGTGGACTTGAAAGTCAGGCGATTAGTCAAGATGAGTTTGATTTTTTTACACACTCCTTTCCCACGCACTCCTGTATTTTACTTTATTCCTAAAATTCACAAACACTTAGAATCACCACCTGGTAGGCCTATTATTTCAGGTATTAAATCACTCACATCTAATTTGTCATCGTATATAGATTATCAGTTACAACTTTTTGTCACTAAAGTCAAATCTTACCTACGTGACACTACACAAGTGTTACAAATTCTTAGAGATGTGGGTCTATAGCCCGGCTATGTTTGGGTCACGGCAGATGTAACATCTTTGAATACTGTCATAGACCATGCGCTGGGCTGCCAAGCCATATCTCACACCCTGGATTTAGATACCACTATGACTCCAGCTCTAAAGTCATTTTTACTTGACAGTATCCGTTATAATTTGACACATAATTATTTTTGCTTTAATTTGCAATATTTTCTTCAGGTGTGCAGTACTGCCATGGGCACCAGGTTTGCACTGAGTTATGCCAACTTGTTCATGGGCAGTTGGGAAGATGAATTAATCTGGAATAACTGCCCTATCGGTGCAAACCTGGTGCTCTGGCGCCGCTACATTGATGATGTGATCTTTATTTTGTCTGGGAGTCTAGAACAACTTGACACCTTTTTCATTTATCTCAAAAGTAATAATAGGAATCTTCACTTCATTTGTCGTCATGACACACAACAAATTAATTTTTAAGATGTAAGTATTAGTATTATTGATAACCACATTCACACTAAGACCTACTTCAAATCTGTGCAGGCCAATAATTATCTGATGGCTGATAGCCATCATAATCCTCAGTGGCTTAGGAACATACCTAAAGGGCAGTTAGTTTGACTGAAATGCAACTGCTCTGATAGACATTTGCAGTTCAGACTAACAAACTGAAACAAAAATGCATCAATAGAAAATATCCTGCTAGATATTTAGACAACACCTTGGGGCAAGTAGAACAATTGGATAGATGTACATTATTAGAATATAAAAATAAAAACAATTCAAAATCTGCAGAGTTTAATAATAATCAAATTTCATTTATTACACAAAATAATCAAATGGCACCCAAAATTAGACACATTTTTAATAAACGTTGGCCGATCCTTCTTCAAGAGGACACACTTGCACAGATTCTTTCACCCAAACCCACTATAATTTTCACTAAATCCAATAATATAAAATCCAAAATAACACCAACTGCCCTCTCCCACCACCTAAATTATAATCGTCTAACTTTACTAAAGGCTTTTTCACTTGCACTGTGTGCACCGCATGTGCACACAGTAGGAGTGGGAAAACATTAATGTCCAAGATAACTTCTAAAATATATCAAATTAAATCCTTTATAAATTGTCAATCAGCATTTGTCATTTATGTTTTGCAATGCCCCTGTGGCTTGCAATATGTTGAGAGGACAGGGAGGTAATTCAAGAGATGAATATATGAGCATGTATATAATATCAGTAAGGGATTGACTACCCATAGTGTCTTCCATCATTTCCTTACACATCATAGGCAAAGTCCAGCCGGTTTGAAGTGCCAAGCAATAGAAATTGCATCTCCCAGTTGAAGAGAGGTTAATAGACTCAAACAGATCAGTAGGCTTGAGGCTTACTGGGTCTATGAGCTAAAAACCCTCTCTCCGAGTGGTTTGAACATAGATTTTGATTTGGGGGTATTCCTTGATAATTGATCTCCTTGAGAGTAGTTTTCTCTCTCCTCCAACTGTTTTACACTATTTATAAGATAAAGAGTGAGCCAGTGTTTATTATGAAGCTATTAGAATGGTTCACTTATTATATCTAGTTGAAACATCCTCCACATTCATTTTGCTATTAGCTCTCTCTGTATGCTTACTGTATATATATAATTAGTGTTAATCCTTGATATATATATATATATATATATATATATTTGTCTGAAGCATATGGGATACGTATGCCTTCTATGTGTTTATTATTGTATGTACTGCTGCATTTTCATTTTATTATGTGTGTTTTTGTCATGTTGATATTTGTAGTTTTTATTGTATTTTCGGCTGTTATCTGTTTTAGAGCCGATTGGCCCCTTTTTAAACCAATGGTAGCAAACATTTGGGTATAACAAACCAGACGGAAAGAACACTGCACAAACCCCTGAGGAAGTGACGCATACGAAACACGTAGGGTCAGAGGTCAAGCTAATCCCACAAGATGTGTTTACAGGCTTGGTGCTTAACTATAAATCAGCGATGAGAGGTTATTCTCTCCGATATCTGCCCCCACACCAGAGTTCCAGTCTAAGGAGTGTGCTGACGGCTGTGGAGTTCATCTGCAGATCCCCCCCCACCCCCCACAGAGGAGAGCGCTACAATCTTCTTGCTTTGTTGAACTGCCTTATAACACAAAGGTGCTAAATAGCGCTCTCACAGATCCAAATAATAATGCATAAAATAGTGCATACAAAAATTATATAAATATTAGTGCCCAAATGTGACAAAATATAACAACACTCTTAGTGGTGAACTATAGGTGAATAGGAGGTAAACAGACACACTCAACCCTTAGTGAAGACAGTTCCAAATAGTCTTCTGCACAAACTTCTTCCACAAGGACCAGGGGAGTGCAGTTAGTAACCATGAAAATAAAGAAACATCATAGTACAGTAATGTTATAAAAATTAATGACAATAAAGATGGGCTCGCAAATGGGTACTCACAATAGAGCAGATATAACGAGCAGTCATCCAACTCAACAGTGAGATCGCGACCCACTATGCACCTGCTACATGTTACACACTGCGCTAGAATACCATCCTAAGTGTAAGCCTTCAATTGTATTTTACTGTTTGTTAATATATCTTTCGATCTACACTATTGGTCTGTTCTTCTTTCGAGATTGGCTGCTGATTATTGCTCCATACCTATGGGAACATCTACCCCTTGAGTTGGATGACTGCACGTTATATCTGCTCTATTGTGAGTAGCCATTTGTGAGCCCATCTTTATTGTCATTTATTTTATAACATTACTGTACTATGTGGTGTTTCTTTATTTTCATGGTTACTAACTGCGCTCCTCCCCCCATGATGAAGTGTGAAGCATCACACGAAACGCGCATTGGGGCGTGACATCACTAGTGGGCAGTGGGATGTTTCTTTTTCCCTTAGACATACTATTAAGCTCTGGCTGGGGATCTGTGTTTTGCACCTATATGATGGATCCAGTATATACTATTTGCTACCATGTGATGATCAGACATATACATATTATGCATATATACGCCCTGATCGTTGTACTGTGCTATATCCTCTGACTCCACCTACAGGATTGTTCAGCTTCTTGGTAGCTACATGAGGGATTTTTCCTTTGATTCACATGTGATTATTATTACTACCTTAGTGATTTTCCTTATATTTTATCGCTACCCTCTCTCACCCGCTCCCCTTACAGGGGTATTTTAATACACATTGTTATTTGTAGTATTTCACTGGTTTTTCGGTGATATTATTGATTATTAAAGTTTTTTTTTTTTTTTGTCTTTTCGTGGATGTCACAATGACATCAGTGGCTATGAGACATATTTAGACATTAGTCTTTCAGTGGGTATTTTTATCCCCTAGTACTTACCTCATATTTCATCTGGGACTTTATATGGTCCATACTGTGGAAACTTATACCTTTTGGTACTTACCATACCTGTATGTTATGCGATCTGGACACATGTTTGTCCATTAATTTTCATACTGTGATACTTTTGACTCATTATATACACATTCAATATGCATATAATGGTTAGGATTAGCAAATAAGTTGTGTCTGCAACGTGACACTTTTAGGGTTGAGTCACATTGTTTTGCATATTTTATGTGTCTAGATCTGTCATACAGGTTTGGTACCCATTATTTTGCCTTGAGTTCAACTTATAGGAGACTTCTGTGACCTCTGTCACTTTTTTCTGTTATTGCAATATTTTTCTCCGTGCACCAGGCTCACTTTACTCATTCTATCTGTTTATTTGGTTTGAGCAGTGTCCCACCTCTCTTCTACACTAACTGTGCTCCCCTGGTCCTTGTGGAAGTTAGTTGAATTGCCTGTTTACTCCGTATTTGTTGTGAGTAGGATTCCGGTTTTTACAAACCAGACCAGCTGCATCAGGCTTCTCTATTTGCTGTATTTTATTATTTCTTAATCTTTTAAATAAATTAGCTTATCTGTTATTAAGCCGTGTTTCATTTTTATTTATCTTTTTGTCTGCATTTTGTATTTTTTATTTATTGTTGTTTGTTAGTGTTTATGTGTTATTTTGAGTTTTGGGTTCTTTATTGGGGAGTAGGTCCTTGTATTTTATTGTTTTGTGTTTGTTCTATTGTGTCAGCAGTACACACTATGATTTTCTTCTGTGTTTAATCCCACATATTACAGGACGTATCTTCGTGGATACAACAAGTTGGCCCAAAGGTGTAAGACTTCCAATTCAAGTTTATTTTCAACACCTGGAAGATATCGTGGACATTTATGGACTATTTCTAAAGGTGCCAGTTCATATTTGTTACACCTATCAGTGTGGTTATAACATTTTGACCATCAAACTACAGATGTATAGTAACTACAGACTGGATACATACTCACAAATATAGGTATGAGGAAGAATAGTGTGGTTGCTGTTTCAAGGCAACCAGGGTTTACTGAGAATCACCTTCTAGGACCACAATGGAGTTAACATGATCAAACTCAATCAAGATACTTGAATACTGCATAGCAAAAGTTGAGTATGATATAAATACTTTTAATACCTTAAAAAATAATAGAGTAGCATTTCTTCCAATGCTTTGGTACCCACTAGTGATGGGCAAAACTGACCTAACCAAAGTTGCAACATCTACAGTAGAAATTTCACCAAGCCGTAGGCAAAAGTCATTGTGAAATTAGAATACAGTAGGATGCTGTAGACTGTAAAAGATAGAGAAATTAATGTGAGGAAAATTGCAAATTGTTACCAATTTTGACAATTTCTTGCCAACGTTTGACAAAAAAATCACCAATAGTTTTGCAAAAGTTGAGGTCAGTAGTGAAGTAAGGTATGTGTTATAAATGTGATTACTTTTATCTGGGGAAGAACTTACACTGTAACTCATAGGATGGCACCTTATGACTGAAATGCATTGGGAAAGGTTACTATGAGTGATTGAATTACTGCAGCTCACTTTCTAACTGAAGAGGTGATTTACAGTATCAAGGCAATTTTGCAACCACATTTACACAAGACTTGCACATTTTCAGCTTGCTACTTTGCATCAATGTATCAAGGTCGTTCCTCAAAGTTAGGAAGGAGTTACATGGCACCCAGATTTTAATTAGATGTATCAAACTTTGAGTCTCACTGAGTCACTTGTTTGTCTTCTATTAGCTTAAAAAAAATCTGTGGGGTTTGAGCGGCATAAACTTTTCTAACTACTGTAACAATTTGCATAAAATTAAATCAAAAACACTTTGTTAGATTTGATAGAAACACAAACAAAAAATGTCGCAATGAGTCAAAACAAATTTCTCTTTGCACTTTCTTTATGTTGATACATCTCCCCCAAAATGTTGTTTCAGAAAGAAGTGCTATTCAAAAGATGGCCCTCTCGACCAGAACACCTTTTCTGAACTATGACCATCCAGATTGTGCTGCAATCAAGCATCAGGAATCATTTAACAAGGAAAAACCTTTTAGTCAATATTTTTTTCCCAATTAGATCAAATACCTTATACATTTCCTACTCAGTTAGACCATCAACAATGTACAAATATACACATTTTGATTCAAAGGATCACAGTTCAAAACAGGAAAAAATAATGACTGAGATAAATTGTGTTCTATATTATATATGTTTATATCTCTCATTACATTATCTTAGAGGTGCTTCATTGGTGAGATGGATCGTATACATAACATTAACCGGTTATAAGGAGTACTGATGTAAAAAGAAAGTAACTGTGTAGTTGAGAAAACTGTAAATGCTAGCCATGCTTAAATGTAGATGAAAAAGTGACACAGAAGTGTGTACAATGTACAGTACCTTCACTTTCATTAAGAAACGCTTCATAAAATGGATATTTAAATATATTCTTTTCTGACTGGATATGACAACTGCATGAGCTTCAGGGCTACGGTTGATATGTGTAAAGATGAATTATCATCTTTTCTGAAAGGTGTCCCAGAACAGTCACGCAAGGTATAAAATGAAACAAACACCGATTAGGAAGTTCACTTATTTTCTACAGTATTTCCAATACTTTGAAAGTTGGAAGGGTTTCTTTGTATCTAACCAGGCAAATTCTGTATATTTGAGACCAGAGAAAGTATACCAGAATCCACAAGCATTTTCTGTCAATGGAAAACTTGTTGAGTAGAAATACGTTCATGTACAGTATGCACTAAAACAATGCTCTAGTCCAGGTGTGGCCAACTCCAATCCCCAGGACTGAGCCACTGATTGAGCCACCGGTGCTGAAACAGGTGTATCCTTTAAACCTGACCTGTTAGTGGCCCTTGAGGACTGGATTTGGCCACCCCTGCTCTAGTCCAAAGTATACAGGAGGTCTATAATACATAACGTGTTCTATATTTTGTGTCCCTCGACCAATGTGTCTACAGGTCAACCGTCTTTGATTTTATTTGTGTGTCCCACATCTTGCAGGTTCATTATTCCCATGAACATTTGGCATGATCTTATTGGTGTTTCTAGTACTGTAAATAAGTGGTTCTGTTATTATGTTTCATCTTGAACTTTTGTTGTTAAATAATAATAACAACTATTTTATATAGCACTTTTCTCCCAATGGGACTCAAAGCACCTCAGACATGTAAAGTGAACAGTTACAAAAATAAATAAAAGTAAAACATTTAAAGCTATAAAAAAACCAACACAAGAAAATATAAATAAAATGCGAGGTGAATATTCATACAGTATGTACACTCTCCCTAACCTGTACCTCTGGGTTCTAGGTCTCAGTTTTTTTCTCCCCTGTGTAAACGCATTCTTGGTGGGCTTATATTTCATTACTAGAATTTGATGATTATCTGTTTATCTGTTGTCTTGTTTTTCCTTGTTCACAGATGTATTTTTCTCTTATTTTGCACATTAGATGCCAAAAAAGTCTCACTAAGGTCATTAAAGGAAGAAGTGTCCTCATGCGACGTCCCAGGTAGCTCGTACTTTGACCTGTGCCTTCATCAGCACTAGACTTGATTATGCAAATTCTTTTCTACAGGTTTTAACAATAAATAATTCCAACTGATTGAAAATGTGGTCTACATTTGTATATCATTGTACTCAAGCAATCAACATACTCCCACTGCTTTCATTTTTATATTGACTTCTTAAAAGCATGAAGATTAAAGTTAAATATTTTATCTACAGTATTTGTGCTTCCAAAACACCACAGTAAAGATTTTGTAATAATTGGTATCTTCCAAGCAGCCCTCTAAGGTTTCTCACTGTTGTTAAACATGTGTTTCCACGATCTCCCTCGACCCTTCTTAATGTTTTCAAGGTATGGAATAAGATCATCAGGGGGGTGAAACCATGCTAGCAAAAGACAAGTAGAAGGAGCAGTAAAAGGGGTACTGTATAAAGACCACCTGGATAGGGCTTTATTACAGAGTTCAAAAGAGTATAGAATCCGAAGGAAAAGAGAGTGCACAACAGTATCAAAAGCACCAAAGTGATCAAGCAAGATAAATTGGGAGAAATAGCCTAATTTAGTAGTTATATATATTAAAGAATAACATCAGTCCATTGTTTCTACTTTGAACCACAGGGTCATAGTCCTTACCTAACTAACAGTATAGTGTGTACAAATTAGAAAAGTTCAAGCAGTTAAATAAATATTTGGGGCAATCCCCCTTCCTCTACTGCTCACAGAAGGCCTGCCTCATCGCCTAAGAGTAATTATATCTAACTCTATGAGTGACAGTTTGATTTATAGAAAGGTTAAAAAAGCAGTGTTGGTCACCATACACTTAATACCAGGGGACTGGCTGCAAATTAATGCTATGTAAAAGAAGGAAAGAAATATCACAACTTAATTGCACTTAAAAAAAAATAACATTTAATTATCAATTAACATTTCTGTATCTGCCAAAGAAATGAATCTCCACAACTGAAAATACATCTGCCATGAAAATAATTTATAGCTGCAATAATCACCAAATATTCAATGATTGGACATGTTTTACGTATTCTGTGTTACTTTATATGAATAAAAAAAATATTTTTAATTGTAAAAATCTCTATTTTTACATTATGTTACATTTTGTGTATTGATTATATGCTCCCATTGTAACTAGTGTAAATTGACCTTTTCCCCCTATTGTGTATATTTGTGGGTCCACAGGGTCAGGTTTGAGGATAAGTAGGGTTAAATAAGCACACAACATATTCCATCTACTGAATATATCTAATTATATTAACTGTAGTTATGATTTATAGTTAAATGACAGTTAAAATAATTAATACTTGTTCAGCAAATAACAGATTTTCTAACATTAGTTATCATTTTCAACATTTCATGGTGCTTTTATTGTCTGCTTACTCTGAGAGAACAAAAAGGAAGTTATCCTCTAGGCTTAGCTTAGAGAGAAGGGGATGCTGTGGTGGTGGGGGGGGGGGTGTGGATAAGAACATTGGCAGAGAGGCAGGCAGGATAATTACAAACAATAATGATAGTGTGTTAGAAACCCCATATCCGCATTAAGTTTTCTTGTTTTGGTTTCAAGGAGTCTTCTCATTCTGAGTTCAAATGTTTTCCATTCTTGGGTGCGTTTGAAAATTCCATTGAGGATTTCGATTTTTAAATCATTTGTGGAATGATCTGGCTGTGAGACATGATGTCCAACAGGTGAGCAGTATCTTCCTTCTTCATGGTGGAGTATAGAGTGTCTGCGCATATTCATTCTGCTTTGAAGTTTTGGGCTGTTTCCCCCCCCCCACCTCCACGCCCAGTATCCCCTTCCCCCTCCATACTGATACTTTTTACCATTTTATTACCCTTCCAATTTCTTCAAATATCCCTTTGTCACCCCTCCTTATCTAAATCCCTTTTTTTTCTGTTTTCCAAACCTCTGTTTTAGACATAGATTCTGTTGTAAACCAGTATTGCTGACCTGAGGAAGAGGAGAACTCTCAAAAGCTTATCCTATGACATAAATTGTTAGTCCAAATAAAAACGGTATCACCTAATACTGAAGAACTCATTTATTCTGCTATATATATATATATATATATATATATATATATAAAACACACAAAGAAGAACTAAGACAATCCCCTAAGAAGCACTCTAAAATATACCACAAATATGATTAAATTAAACTGATGTGAAAAGAACTAGATGCTCCTCAGGTGCAGACAATGAACATGATTTTATTAGAACAGCAATGAACGTGAACTTATTTAAAAAACATAAACACACAAATGGCAGCTCCAAAATAATGTGAAACAGGCGCTGACTTTGACTCCTAAAAAATATAACCAAAATTTAACTAGTAATCATATAACTAGAATGTGTCCAAAATATAATGCTACACAACTCTAAGCTAATGAATACAAAGAAAAACCCTTAAAGTAACAAAACCTAGCTACCCTGAAATAGTTGTAGCTACAAGCATTGAAAAGGATCTCCGGATCTCCGGGATGAAGCCCACCCACGGGCGAAACGCGTAGAGTGCTTTCCTTTTGGCGGCTCCACTCATGTCATCATTTTCAGGCAGGACTCCCACAGCATGATGTGATCTCCGTGGACATTTACACCCTTTAATACCAGCACACAGAGAAGCTGAAACAACCGGGAACCGACCCCCTCTGTCACGACACGGCGGCTGAGTATTTCATTCTCCCCTGCTAGGAGTCAGGTTTCTTTGTGATATTCATGCATCTGTGTGCTTGGTTAATCTAAGGACGTTGGCACTCAATAAATATACTCTTCTACAAGCCATTACAGTTTGTTTATCTTTGTGGCTGGATCCCAGAGACTTTACATTTTTCATGCTGTGCTTTTTGACCCTTTACTTTTATATTTTTTGGTATTTGCTGGCCAGGGTATGAGTTTTGTTAACATCTTTTTTCTCCCCTGTGCTTTTCCCTTGGTATAATTTGTTTTTTTGTCCTATACACACTGTTGTGTAAAGGTTTATTATATGTCATATTTTTTCAATGCTTGTAGCTACAACTATTTCAGGGTAGCTAGGTTTTGTTACTTTAAGGGTTTTTCTTTGTATTAATTAGCTTAGAGTTGTGTAGCATTATATTTTGGACACATTCTAGTTATATGATTACTAGTTAAATTTTGGTTATATTTTTTAGGAGTCAAAGTCAGTGCCTGTTTCACATTATTTTGGAGCTGCCATTTGTGTGTTTATGTTTTTTAAATAAGTTCACGTTCATTGCTGTTCTAATAAAATCATGTTCATTGTCTGCACCTGAGGAGCATCTAGTTCTTTTCACATCAGTTTAATTTAATCATATTTGTGGTATATTTTAAAGTGCTTCTTAGGGGATTGTCTTAGTTCTTCTTTGTGTGTTTTATATTTTTCTCATCCCCTTGCACCAACAGTTTACCCTCTATACTTTTTTCTGATTTTCTTTTGGGTTTAATTTTTTTAGTACCCAATTAATCAGTTATATTCAGGTTCTGGTTTAGCCACGTATTATTAGTGTGAGCAACATCCCTTTCTTGTGTGTTTATATATATATATATATATATATATATATATGATCACACCTGCTGTTTAGTCTGCTCACACTCACTCAGCTCACAACAGCTCCTTGAAGCACTGCCTACCTCTGGCATCATGAACCTGCTATGTATTTTAACTTTTTTTTCTTTCTCCTGGCCTCATGGAGATGTTACAGTACTCCCTCTACCCACTACAAACTCCTCCATCCTGGCCCACACCCAACATCACCATACACCCTGGACTACTCAGAAGCCTTGCACTATCTACTGAATGTTGGTGGAGAACTCTAAAAACCAGCACACCAACCACTGCTCACTCAAATGGCAAACACCACAAATTTACAACTTGCAAACAACTACCCAAATTTCTACTCATACTGTTACTCTCTTTAGCAGGTGATATTGAACCTAACCCAGGTCCTCCCATTTCAGCTCTGTCCCATGCCCCTGAGAATTCCACATTTAAATTCCAAAAAGTGCTATCTGTCACCCATCTAAACATCCGGAGCCTGCTGCCCAAACTGGACGAACTAAGGGCATGGTGCCTTATGCATAAACCCAAAGCCATCGTTCTTACAGAAACATGGCTATACCCTAAAACCCCTGATGCAAATATTGCCATTCAGGGATACTCCATTTTTAGTAGAGATAGGTCAAAGAGAGGAGCAGGGGTGTTATTTTATATTGCAGACACATTACAATTTACACTGTTAAATTGCCCACCAAGCCCACCCTCTTTTGAAATTCTAGTTGGCAAAATCTGCCTCCCCTTTTCTAAGCCCATCTTGCTTGCTGGCATCTACCGCCCCCCTAAAGCCCCTCTACAATCCCTGACTGATATCACCCAATTTCTTGGCTCCATTTCCTCTCTGAATGAGAAGAGTGAGCTGCTAGTTCTTGGGGATTTCAACTTCAATTGGCTTGACCCTAAAAACCAAAAAATCCAGATACAACTCAAGTCACTTAACCTATCGCAACTCATTTCCCAACCCACACGGATAAACCTGAAATCGCATAACCATTCCTTGCTAGACTTGATTCTCTCCTCAAATCCCAGCAGAATCCAATCATCTGGCATCCTTCCTGATATTTTCAGTGACCATGCAATAATGTACTGTGTAAGAAAAATTAAACCGCCCCATTCAAGCCCTAAAGTTCTCCTCACTAGAACATTTAAATTTTTTAACCCACAACAGTTTCTGGATGACCTTACCAACTGCCCATGGCACAGAATCTATTTAATTCCCGACCCTGATTCTGCGCTCGACTATTTCCAATCCGAGTTCTTAAAACTCTGCGATACCCATGATCCACTATGCAAAATAAGGGTACGGGGGGGCCACCTTCCATGGGTTACACCTGACTTTATAGCACTCTACCAGTTCAGGGATGCCTTGTGGAAAAGCTACAAAGTAACTGGCACTACCAAGGATCTCAATCACTACACTACAGTACAATACAGTAAATGTGGAACATTTGCACAAGGCAAACAAGGAATGCAAAAGCACAATATTACTCTGACAATCTCCACCAGAATACATCAAACCTAGCTAACATCTGGAAGGTTATCAACAATATATTCCAGCCTCCTAACCATCAACAACCAAGTAATATCACTAAGGGGGATATTACTCTGACAAACCCCACTGACATTGCAAATGCATTCAATGATTACTTTGTGGGGTGTGCCACTAACTTATTAGCGAAACGCAGCCCAAACCACAAACCTGAATCTCATCCTGGGAGTACCCCTACAGTCCCACCCCTCCCAACACTGCCCACAATTTTCAATTTGGCCCAGTATCTGAAGAGGAGATTATACAAGCGCTCCTCAAACTAAAACTAAGCAGCCAATGTGGACCCGACTTACTACAATCTAGGTTCCTACGACTTGGTGCCCCAGCCATTGCCAAACCAATTGCGTCCATAGTCAACTCTATCCTGTCTGCAGGCCATATCCCTAAGACCTGGAAAACTGCCAGAGTTGTCCCAATCTTCAAAAGTGGGGACAAAAACACTGTCTCAAACTACAGGCCAATCTCACTTCTCCCAATTCTATCCAAAGTCATGGAAAAATGTGTTCACTCCCAATTAAGCGATTTCTATATCAAGACAAATTTCCCTAGCCAATTCCAATCTCGGTTTTGTCCCAAACACTCCACCATAACTACCCTGCTACAAGTTTGCAATGAAATCCAGTGTGGAATGGAACGGGGACAACTCACTAGTGCAGTATTCCTAGATTTTGCAAAGGCTTTTGACACAGTTGATCATGCTATCCTGCTTAACAAACTCCAGAGCTCTGGAATAGGGAAACATGCTTTAAACTGGTTTCAGCCCTACCTATCAGGAAGATCCCAACATGTGTCCATCTCAGGCTCTAACTCCAACCCCCTGGATATCACCTGTGGTGTCCCGCAAGGCTCTGTTCTGGGGCCCCTACTCTTCTCAGTGTTCATTAATGATCTTCCCACAGCTTGTAAGGAAGCCTCAATACACATGTATGCAGATGACACAATCCTATATGCACACAGCCATAGCCTCTCTGACCTTCAACACATACTTCAGTCTGACTTTTTGAGACTCGAAAACTGGATTTCCCAAAACAAACTGTTTTTAAACACTGACAAGACTGTAACAATGGTATTTGGGACCAAGACTAAATTTGTAAAGCTTCCAGTGACTGTGCTCCTGATTAGAATCAATGCTAACACCACCCTAACCCCTGTCACTAGTTTTAAATACCTGGGCTTATGGTTTGACTCCCACTTAATATTCGGGATGCACATTGATACCCTGACATCCAAGACCTATGCCAAACTAGGGGTACTTTACAGGAACAAATCCTCCCTAAGTATCCTGGTCAGAAAGCGTATCGCACAGCAGATGCTAATGCCAATTATTGTCTATGGAGACATAGTATCTGGCTCGGCTCCTCAAACCCACCTTAGCAAACTTGACCCCCTCTACAATTCAATTTGTATTTTTGTTCTCCAATGCAACTACAACACACATCACTGCGAAATGCTCAAAGAACTAGATTGGTCATCACTAGAGTCTAGGCGCAAAGTTCACCTTTCCTGTCTTGCCTTTAAATTCTTCATGGGCAAGCTACCCAGCTACCTGAACAAGCTCCTCACCCCTACCACATGCAGCACTTATCACCTGAGATCAGACTCCAAAAGACTATTCATGGTCCCAAGGCTCAACAAAGTATCTGGACGTTCCTCCTTCTCCTTCCGTGCACCCCAAAATTGGAACAACCTACCAGAGACACTCACATCCACCACCAGTTTAAGTTCATTCAAATCTAAGGCTGTCTCACATTTTAACCTGGTCTGTAACTGCTCATAATATATATTTTCTTTAACTGTGCACGCAATGTCTTGTATATAATGTATACCCTGTTCATTTATGTAACTGTACTTGTAACCATGTATTATTTGTTTTACTCTGTGCCCAGGACATACTTGAAAATGAGAGGAAACTCTCAATGTATTACTTCCTGGTAAAATATTTTATAAATAAATAAATAAAATAAATATATATATGTGCCCGAACTAAGTACAATAGATTGCTCTCGGTTTGTCACCATGTTTAGAACAAGGAGTAATTTTATTTTACATGGTTCTAATCAGTTGTTTGTAAAGGGAATGCTTATTTCTGTGTCTCGGGACCCTTTAACGCGCATTTCCTTCTAATGCATCTACTTGTTTCTCAGTCCAATGGTTTCATAATAAACACCTTGTCTAAAAAGAATTACATTTTGACAGCTTTTTGTCACTGGTTAATTGAGGTGATAGATATCCTTGGCATTTATCTAAACTGAGAAAAGAAGATTAATACATGTTTTTCTTCATGCATCTTTGTAATATTGGAGGTCATTTTCCAGAGTGCTTCTAATACGCTTGTGCAATTAACAATAATCTCGCTACACATAACAATGCCATTGAGCATTCATGCAAACTAGCAGATGAAAGTCATGTTCATGCTCAGTCACAGGGCTCTTTTAAGCTAACCATTTTTTTATGTCCCCCCAATATATTCTTAATTCTTATGACCTTCAAAAGCCAATTAAAGATATAATATAGATTATTCTAATTCTCAAAATTGGGGTGAACCCTTTGCCATAGATTGCGATCATCTCAAATCAAATAGTATCATTGTTTTCTGCTTGTCACATTTAATCCTCATTTTCTGGTTTGCCTCCACAATTCTTGCAATTCCGGTATTCTTTGCATTTGTTCAAAAATGACCGGTGGCTTTATGGAATTATAGAGAATCTGTAAAATTGTATGAGACTTAAAATGTCAGCTAAAAAGGGAACTTTCATTTGTTAAAACTCATGTGCAGACAACACATGCAATATAAATTATTATTTTAATCTTTAAAAAAAAAAAAAGTAAAACGTTGGTTCTGCAGAATCAGTTTGAGACTACAGATTTGTATCATTCTCTTACATTGTATTGTATGTCTTTATTTATATAGCGCCATTAATGTACATAGCGCTTCACAGCAGTAATACATGTGGTAATCCAATAAATAACAGATAATATAAATAACAGATCATGGGAATAAGTGCTTTAGACATTAAGGAAGAGGAGTCCCTGCTCCGAGGAGCTTACAGTCTAATTACATACACCATTTATGTTGAAGGGTGCACCATTACTACTTTTTAAGAAAATGTGTAGGGTCAGTTTGTAGTAGATGGGTGGGGGTGAAACCGGCGCCACAGCAGTCAATCAGTAAAATTCAAATCGATTCCGATGATGCAAAAGGCTTTAATGATAAATGGCACACACTAGGCAGCAGGCTACATCACCACCTCCTCTTCTACGCATTTCACGCTATAGCAGCGTTTCGTCACTGTTCCCCTATTGTCAGTATACTGACACTCCAAGGTGTCAGTTCCTTCAGCTGCATGCCTGAGCTCATGACAGAATTGGATTTTGCTCGGTTTGTAGTAGTTCTGCTTTGCTACTTAAAGTCAGTAAACAATTAAAAAAAAATTATTGTTATTTCTTTATAATGTTATTTGTATGCATTGTTTACAAAATGAAATAATATGAAAATAACACATTATTTTTCTAATATCTCATATTAAGACAATGCATTTTGTAAGCGGATGCAGTAGAGGCGGAACACTCAAACTGGTGCAGAACAAAAAGGTGGAGTTTATTTGTTTAATGAGAAAAATAATCAATATATTTCCAACACAATTCAAACAAAGGCCTCTAAAAAGGGGAGACACTTCTGGAAAGGCACTGCGGGAGACATCAGCCCTAGTTATAGAGTAATGTGCCAGGGTCTGACAACCCTCTTTACAGGGAGGCAGATCGTGAGCAGGCAGGGAATGTTATCCAGACAACAAATGCTACTCAACATGTACTCAATAGTACATTGCAGAAGTGTATGTATGTATGTATGTACAGTATGTATGTATGTCTATTTATATAGCACCATTAATGTACACAGCGCTACACAGTAGTAATACACGTGACAATCATAACAAATAATACAATTAACAGATAATGGGAATAAGTGCTCCAGACATGTAAGTAACATTTTGGAAGAGGAGTCCCTGCTCCGAAGAGCTTACAATCTAATTGATACTATACAAAAAAACACTAGATGGCGCTCATACACTCTAAAAAACACACAACTTAAACCATGCAGTGATATATAGTGACTAGTGATATCAAAAATAAATCAAAAATAAAGTGCATGAAGTGATAAATAGACACTCAAACCCTTAAGGACTGTTTCACGGTCCGCAAAGTAACAGGAAAAGGAATCAGGGGAGCGTCAGTGCCTAAGGAAAAAATGTGATACTCGCATAGTGCAATATGTTAACAATACACATACACAGGCAGAGCTCTCATAA
The DNA here is from genome assembly GCF_040206685.1 of Ascaphus truei. Lineage (NCBI taxonomy): Eukaryota > Metazoa > Chordata > Amphibia > Anura > Ascaphidae > Ascaphus > Ascaphus truei. The sequence continues at coordinate 53,405,719 of NC_134485.1, forward strand.
GAGCACAGTGAGGCTAGATACTGCACCGACACACTTTATTCGAGCAAATACCCAGTATGTACCTGGCAGATACCTGGAATGCGCCGCTCCTCACCTCTGACAAGCCCCGTTGCGTTTGCCTTCCCAGCCTGGGTTCATGCCTGGCTGACGGGTGGCTGATCTGTTAAATGATAATGATTAGGATTTAATAGGCTGCAATGCTTCGCGTGTCTACCAGATGGCATAAATTCATGAATTGTAATGCAGTATATATATATATACTGTGCAGTATTGCAGCCAGCGGGAATAAAATGCTTCAATCCCTGCTTGGAAAATACCTCAATGCACTCGGGCAGAAAACAGTCACAAACCTCAATACACCCGGGTATACCCGAATTCGTGGGACTAGCCGAGCTCGAATAAAGTGTGTCGCCAGTGTATTAATGATCACTAAGTATCAGAAATATTAGCTGTGTATGGGCATCTCTAATGACCCATACACACAGGAACATAAATAGGAGGTAGGAATCCAAAAGAGAGACACCAATCCAATACTTAAAAAATGTAGATATTTATCCAGCATTGATAAAAATTGGAGGCTTACAGGATTCCGGAAAGGTAACAGCAAGTTTGTACACATGAAGGTTCACTCGAGTCGCGTTCTCGGGATCTCTGCACGATGCTGCTTCCTCATCCGGTCTCCGACCTGCGCTGCTTCAGGGGGCCGATACGTCACTTCCGGGTTCTTCAACTCGTATTGCGGATGCCACCGGAACTCCACAGCAGGCTCTCTCCCTCTGGATCTCACACGAGGGGTTACGCTCTACTAGTTTCGCCGTACGTACGGCGAAACTAGTAGAGCGTAACCCCTCGTGTGAGATCCAGAGGGAGAGAGCCTGCTGTGGAGTTCCGGTGGCATCCGCAATACGAGTTGAAGAACCCGGAAGTGACGTATCGGCCCCCTGAAGCAGCGCAGGTCGGAGACCGGATGAGGAAGCAGCATCGTGCAGAGATCCCGAGAACGCGACTCGAGTGAACCTTCATGTGTACAAACTTGCTGTTACCTTTCCGGAATCCTGTAAACCTCCAATTTTTATCAATGCTGGATAAATATCTACATTTTTTAAGTATTGGATTGGTGTCTCTCTTTTGGATTCCTACCTCCTATTTATGTTCCTGTGTGTATGGGTCATTAGAGATGCCCATACACAGCTAATATTTCTGATACTTAGTGATCATTAATATCTAGCCTCACTGTGCTCTTATGAGAGCTCTGCCTGTGTATGTGTATTGTTAACATATTGCACTATGCGAGTATCACATTTTTTCCTTAGGCACTGACGCTCAATCTAATTGATACAGCTGATTCGGCCGTTATTCAAACAAATCACGGCGCCAATTTCATGTGCTCTGCTGAACTCCACGCAGCATGAACGCAGCCAATCGCCCCAGGCACCCGCGCTTATTGCGATTGCTGTGTTGAATTTCATGGATTCTGTTTCTTTGTGTGCAATGAAATGAATGAATTGCAATGTGTGCTACTGTGCTACTGTGTTAATTTAAGGTGTTTAAAAACCAGAACTCTAAAGTGCCATTTTCTGCACTCGCTGCACTCGCGTCTTAAGGCGGTAAAGTTGGAAGACATCCTGCATTATGACATTGGTATTCTGATGTACACAACGCGTGAACTGTTTGAATAATGGCCGCTGCAGCTGTAGGTAGGAAGAACGTACAGAGACAGTAGGAGGGCATTCTGGTAAGCGCGTCTGCAGGGGGCCAAGCTTTATGCATCATGTGTATAGTATTAGCCACGGTGCTACTCATATGCTTCTTTAAGCGAGTGCTTTTTAAGGTGGGTCTCAAAGGTGCATAGAGAGGGTGCTAGTCGGGTACTGAGGGGTAGGGCATTCCAGAGATGTGAGGCAGTCAGTGAGAAAGGTTAAAGGCGGGAGAGGGCTATAGATACAAAGGGGGTAGAGAGAAGGCATCCTTGAGCAGAAAGCAAGAATCGGGATGGTGCATAGAAATAAATTAGGGCTGAGATGTAAGATGGAGCATTCTTAGGGAAAAAAACAAAGATAATTGAAGATTGTTCACGTTTTTATAAATTACTACTAACGAAAGACAAGAAGTTCTGCTATATAAAATGCAGACACTAGCAAAGGATCACTGCACCCTGATGAAGTGGATACACCACGAAATGCATTGGAGTAGGGCTGTGCTGTAATTGTTACGATCGTGGGAAACATTAGATGAGACCTTTTCAGTTCTCCTAAGAATTTAAAGAGTTTCAAGCTTTAAAAGTGAGGGGGAAAATTGAGTGTGAGATGCGTGATTTGATAGGAAGCAAGGAGAGTGATTTCAGCAGGGGAGACGCTGAGACAGATTTAGGAAAGAGTAAAGTGATTCTGGCAGCAGCGTTTAGGATAGATTGTAGGGGAGACAGGTGAGAGGCAGGAAGGCCAAAGAGCAGGAGGTTACAGTAATCAAAACTGGAGAGAATGAGGGCCTGAATCAGACTTTTAGCAGTCGAGCGACAGAGGAAAGTGCATATCTTTGTAATATTGCGGTCCACAACCTCCCTCCAAAAAAGGATGTAGCCCAAATACTTGAACTGCTAGGCAGTGGAGACTGGGTTTTGATTACTTGAGCTCCTATTCAGCTTTGTTCTGTTACCTTAGCAGCTCAGGTAAGGGGCAAAGCTGGACTGGCCAAGGATTACATATATGTTGTTACACTGTAAACATGAGCCAGGTGTCACAGGGTTCTATCACATACTCCCCTGTTTATAGGGAGCCCAATATAGCAACAATTGAAGCTGACCATCCATGCCTTTAATATACTGGATGTTAACATTACCATCTTCTTGGTTTGTACTTGACTCAGGAGGAGAAAGTTTGGAGGGACAGGTACAGTACCACCATCTTGACTCTCTGTTAGACCCATTCATGGTGTTTCGTTTTTTCAATGGGGAATGGTTTCAAGGGTATAATGGACCCCCTACAAATAGTGGGGAGGTGTTTCTACAACAAATTTATTTGGAAGACACTCCTTCTTTATATTTGCATATGGATCTACCTGAAGAAGAACACCTCTAAAGCATTTGTGTATAGGACAAATAGTTTTTGGAAGCCAAGATTCTACAGTGCGGGGGCACTGCATAGGATGATTTTATTTGAATTAAAATGTCCAATTAAAATGTAATTAAAACTCTTTTAGCATCATCCGATCACTGTAGTGTACTATACTTCAATGCATATCCACAGCAGGCTGTTAAAGTTAACGCTAATTGTTTAAGGTCTTGGTTATACCTGGTGTTAGGTGCTTCCAGCTTCTAACGTCGGGTCACAGGACCTTTTTGGGCCTTGTCCAGGGTGCTGATGTGATCCACTTTGGCTTCCTGCATTGGTTATATTGCCTTAGCAATATAAAATGTCAAAGTGAATACCCTGGAAAAAGCCAAAACATTAAGCTAAGATCTATGTACTGTATTAACCCAGGGGTGCCAACTCCAATCTTCAAGGGCCGCCAAAAGGTCAGTATTCAGTATATTCCTGCTTCAGCAGAGGTGGCTCAATCAGTGTCTCAGTCATTATGACTGAGCCACTAATTGAGCCAACTATGCTGAAGCAGGGATATACTGAAAACTTGACATGTTGGTGGCTCTTGAAGACTGGAGTAGGCCACCCCGTGTATTAACACCCTTCTAAGCTATAGTAGCCTGCATTATGCATGCCTTCATAGGCCTTGGCATGCATGCCAAGGTAGCCATGGGGTTAATGCAAACATCCATAACTACCTTCCTTATTTATGGTATAGAGATACAATGGCTATGATCAGGGGTCCCCAAAGAGGGCACCATGGTGCCCACCAAGCCTTTTTTGGGATCCCGCCAGGGTCACCGACGGGGGGAGAGCCAGAACTACTGCTCTTCCCTCTGCAGCAGGCCTGGACTCTCTCTCCCTCCCCCCCCCCCTGCAGCAGACCAGGCCTCCGTTGCTAAACCTGCTCCTGTGCCAGAAGTTGGGCTGCTCGGCAAGGCACCGGAGGCCTCCAGGTAAGGTGTGTGTGGGGGCTGTTCTGTCCGTCTTTCTGTATTGCAGCACATTCGCAGTGATCACTTTGGCAGTACGCCATTTTTACATTTGCGTGTCCTTCATTATATTTTCTAAGAGCTCTCGCTTAGAGATTGCTCTACCTTATTTAATTCAGTCAAAATAATAACAACTAAGTGTTAACCCCTTCACTACTCACCTGATCATGGGGAGTTCAAGGGCAGAAATGTAAGGATTCCTTCTCTCTCTTGTTTGTGCCTCATATTTAAAAATCCCTTTAACGTGAGATGGCGATACAAGCATCCAAAGCTACAAGCTTGTATGTAATTCTACGGATCCATGAGGTCACTGAACCGGACTAAGCTGTGCCTTCTGTTCTGGGATGTAAGTAGGCTGCATATTAACAGAAGCACTCCCTTTTGTTTTGATGTTTTGGTCGTTTCGTGATTGGTACCAGTTTCCTACAGTCAAAACATAAATTTGTCATAACTTTAGGCCTGTGAAAACTAATTGAAATTAATCAGGCGTGACCACTTAGGGCCAATTGTGACAGATAGAAAGCTGTAATGGAACATCATAATTAGTTGTCTTTACACGGGTGCTCACCTGAATTTTTTGTGCACAGATATAGGCACACTGGATTGCCTAAGTAAGTATTTGCACGCAAAGTAGTGATATTTCATCTACCTCTGTGTCAAGTGCTTCCATAAGTTTAAAAATTAAAGAAGCCGAAATTCTCAAGTGGGTTTCAGTCGGCAGTTTGATTCAGATTTTATTATCAGCAATGGCACTATAATAAGCATGAACTGTCCTCTTGAGTTAGGTATGCTTCAGCAGTTCCTCGCTTTTTTTCTCCCCCTTCATTTTATCCATGCATTACATTGAAAATCGCTTGTAGTTGGACTTTTTCCTAGATTCCCATGCATGCAGCTAGTAATGGTAATTCAGTATGGCTTTTTTTCTTCTTTTCCTGTATGGTAAATGTGTTGGCCTTGAACTGAATATCTAAAAATATCTACGTTATATGTTGTTGTTTTTTTAGAAATGCATATTGTACACACGTTAAATAGAATAGATCTATTTGTAAGTGTGATATAATAAATTATAGTTTTTAAATGACCATAACAGTTGAATTGCATTTAAAATGCCTGCGCTCATTTTGGAAATAATATTCTTAAATCAAGATAGGAAATACCTAATAATTTTAAGAATGATGCACAACGGTATGTCCCAATCTTACAGTATATTAAAATAATGTAAACTTAGCAAATATTGCTGTCTTGGAAACTTGAAATATTATATTGTTTATCTTACAGTAATAAAGTGCCCAAGAGCTGAAGTTTTCACTAAATAGGATTATTACAGTTTCAGAGCTATAAAACAGAGCGTAAAACCCTTCATCTTTAGGTCTGTTTCCTCCATTATCTAAAATATTTGCAAATATGAATTAAAATGATAAGCTAAAAGAACATTCCATAGAATACACACAGAATCGCATTACTATAAAGTAAGATAAACATAGACACAATGAATACAGTTATTAATGTGCAAGATGTACTCGATTCACAATTGTAGGAGCAGGGTGAAAGGATACGTTTGAACACAATTACATCTCTGAAGTATCATTACACTTTATATTACCATATGGATATTTTTCAGATGTCCACATCTGAGGAGAGATTAATTTGGTGGCTCAGTGGCAAAAATTAGGTTTCTATTGAGACAAATGTGGAAAAAAAGTGATGACAGAATAAACTCATACTTCAGAAACCGACAAAATGTACAACAAGTCCTGTTTAGCACAATTGATTGTGCAGTTAATTCATCATAACCACCTTTACAGTTCAAAATCCTTAGGGAGGAAGTCTTTTAATTCTTCAAACTGGAAGCTAGGTCAAAAATTGGTGGAAGCATTCCTGTCTATTATGTTATCCCAACTCTTAAAATAGTTTCAATTGTTCCCATTCTTTGTAAATTACATTTTTTTTAATCAACTTTAAAAAAATGAATTACATTATTTTCAATAATTCATCTTTTGCAAGCAATACTCATAGACAGTAGAGGTCTAACAAGCTTTGTGGTTTACATGCTGAGCTAAATGTACAAGCTATAGAAATTGGCTACAAAATTCTCTCAACAATGTTACAGTTGAGACATGTCCTGTTTAAAATACCTACCCAAATCCATCGTCAACATCATCAACCAGCCGACTATCAAGATTGGTTGTCATCACCCCGGCAAAAGGTAAACCCAATCACATGCCTGCACACCACATCTGGTTGGTAACGTCTATTGAGTCAAGATGCCCACTAGCAAAAGGCTGCATGGTTACCTGGCTCATAATAAAACTATATGGTACAGTATATGCAAAGATAGATTTTCTGGGCTACACATATATAAATATTAGAGCTAACACTCTAGTCCTTGCCATAATTTTCTCCTGTCTTGACTACTGCAACCTTCTGTTATGTACACTTTCTGAATCACAGCTCTCTTCCTTCCTATCTATACAAAACTTCTGCCACTGGAATTATAACACTGTTAGATCTGTCGCTGCCTTTCCTCAAATCTTTTGACTGACTTCCTATTAAATTCTGTATCACCAACAACATTTTTCTCCAGTCCTTCGAAGCACTTTACGCCTCTGCTCTTCCTTATAAACTGTATCTCTGCACTCATTTCTTGCTGCTGGTTGTACATGCTTGCATCCAATGCTTTTCCCAAGCCTACCTTCACTCTGGCCCACGCATCTCTTCTGCCTGAAATATTTCTCTCATACATCCCCCTGCCTCTGGGACCCTTCCACTCACCATCTGTGAATGTCCCTCTCTCTCCAATCACCTTTTCCATTGTGTTGTAAAATAAACTCATGACCCATTAAATGTGCATTTCTATGTTGTAGCATTTTTCACATGTGTATATTTTCCCCAATGTTTACTTTTATGTATTACACACTTATTTTGAATTATTATTTCATGAGATATCAGGGAATTTTTTTTAATTTGTATATGAAAAGTATATTCCAATAATCCAAATTGCATATTTCCCAGGTAACTCAGGCGCGTTCTGTTTTGCTCACAGCTATCTCATTATATGTTGTGTAAAGGAATATTTGGGAAGGTATAAAACTCTATAAGGATGAAGTGCCCTAAGTCACAAAATATATAGGGGCCTGTCCAGGGCTGCTTCTTACTGTTGACTTGTGCTTAAATAAATATCTGCTGTGTTTATACCTTCACCTATGAAGCAAATTAATTCATTTGTAAAAACACACTGAAGGACTCTACTAATATAGGACTCTATTGTTTGCTGGTGGTATATCCCATAATGTCTCTCTCAAAATGTTATGAACAATGTTTTTGTATTAGTTTTTAAATCTATAAGAGTTGGAATTAGGCATATATAAAGTATATTTGAAAAAAATTGTAAAATGCTTATCTGCATTAGTCCTATCTTGAAACAAAACCCTAACACCCTAGAAACCCTAACCATCATCCAATTACAAATCCTAGTCCTACCTCATAACAAATTCCTAATACTAATTCAAACGCGAGTGCTAGTTTCAAGCATAGCTCTAATTTTAACCATAACCCTATTTGCAACACTAACTCTAACCTTACTCCAAGCCTAACTCTAGCTCCCCCACTACAGTCTGGAGCTAATATACTGAGAGGAGAGCTAAGAGGGAAGCCAGCAACAAATACCAGAACATCTTGGGACTTAGAGGGTCACCCCACAATGGTTTTACATTTTCAAGGTTAGTACTAAAGAGGAAACAATTTGTGCATGGCTTATTATTACAGTTACTTAAATATGTATTAGTATTTTCTGAATCACACGTAGGGCGCCATAGCACCCAAATTAATCAAATTAATTAATCACTCTTCTTACGTACTAGTTTTTTTTTTTTTTAACTTTAAACCAGTTTATCATTATATCTCGAAGTAAATATTTTCATTTAACCATAGTTCTGGAAATTATCATATGACCATAAAAGTGTATTAACTTATAAAAAATATATATATATATTTATAGAAATAATCCCATAAATTCGATTTGTGCTCCTGGAAAAGTTTAAATTATCTAATGCCCACCGAAACAAATACAGATAATGTTGAACTATAAAGGAATAGTGTAGGTATCATATATCTATGTAGCCTAGCCTGCGGCTGCTATCTCTTTCCTTGGGCCCTGACATTATAAGTCCTGCTAAGGTCAGGCACTGGAAGGGTTAATTCCCTCTGAAGGCCTAGTATGCTATTGAAGTCTTGGATGCAGTAAGTGTATCCAAGGGCAGGCCTAGCAACAACCAGAGTGTAAGCCTGGGGGAGTGTACTGGCTTGATCACATGTGAAGATATGACACCTGTCAGTATCAGACCTGCCCTGCTATGGGGCAGGGTTACAAACCCAACTCCAGGGTATATAACTGGTACTCTCCTAAAAGTCAGTGTGTCTCTTTCCATCCTCTGTGGAGTGAGCACCAGCTACCCTGTGTCATATAAAGTGATACAGGAAGAGCACCAGAAGGGAACTTAGATGGGCCTCAAGCCTTAAAGTAACCTTCCAGGGGAAGCAAGAAAGGAATATACTGCTGTAACAACTAACCAATGCAATAAATACCATTGAACCATATGCAAGTGTGAATCACTGTTTTGGGATATGGAAAGGTGTCAGCATGGACCATTACACTACCACATGATCCTCATTGACTGGAGGCACTACCAATGAATAAGGTACCCTGTGTGACAAACGCCCCTCTTTTGTAGTGCTGACGTCTGTCTGGGTTCTTCCCGACACAGTCTTCTAGGGTTATTTAATACAAAAACAGGATCATGCAAAGTATTAAGCTGCTTAACTCAGGCTTCTGCCTGCTTTATTTTCATCCAAGTAAGGTACTGCAGCTTTAACATGTGTAGGTTAGAGGTACTCAGATACTTTCATTCAGCAGTTCACTCATTTCATTGTTACAGTATTTCCCACACTGTTATTTCAAGTAAAAAGAAACCAAATTATATAAACAAAATCCTATCCCTTTCAGGGATCTAACTACACATCAAAATCAGTCTCTCTAACAGCTGCTGGCCAACTAAACTGGTTCCCCAGCTTAAAACAATGCTCTCTCATTTAGGGTCACAAGATACAGCACAGTCTTTTAGCAACAGCAGTAACCATTTGTTTGTCTTATCTGTTTGGGGTGTCCAGGCAAATCCTCTGGTACTGTGATACGTGGAGAGGCCGTCAACCTCGATACTGGATGCAGGAGAGTAGCGACACCCCCAGCCCCCAGGCTCCAAGGAGAGAGAGAGAAATGCAAAACCTCTCTGCTCTAAATACCTGTGCATGTGATTAGAAGAGCAGGTGAGGGAGAACTAGAGCCATTGTAATCTGTGGTCTGGATTTTCCATCCAGCTGCCTGAGTTAATGGGAAGCTGTGGAACGGATCATTAACTATTCCTGCACTTTCTGCTCTAAAATGGGGCAGAAAGCTGCCTAACATCTTTGGACTATGTCACATATCCCCCTCCCCAGCTCACACCTACTGGGGTGAGCGGCCATGGACCTCACTGGGGTGAGCGTCCTACCTGAAATACTTGAGCTAACTCCTCAGTACAACATTAAGTATTTACATGACACGAATATGAACTTTTCCCACGGCAATTATGGACAATAGGTTTCGTCATAAGAGACTATATTTGGCAAACATATTTTGTTGCTCTCTATTAGGGAACTATTTTGAAAAATAAGTGTCTAGCACACATTCTTACAACCCAGGATATGCTAAATATATTCAGAAAACCAAACAATTTCTATTACCTCCCTGGGTTGTTCTACTCTAGAATATGAACCTCATTATATAATTTACCAACTGAAAGGGCCATCAACCCTGTATATTAATTTGTAGTTTAGCTACATTTTCAACACAGAGAACCAATATAACATTGTAATATTGACAAAATGCTTATTTGCATAGTTAAGTGTCCGTGACATAGTCCACACGTGTAATAACAAAAAAAATATCGGTCAATTCCCCAAACTTTTTTTTTTTTTTTTTTTTGACTTCCAGTCTATTGCATCCTTTGACTTTATTTCATAGCCCGCTGCAACCTGCAAATGACTGGACTGTTTCTTTAGCTTCTGATGAGACCCTTGGACCAGATTCTCCTTGGCTCCACAGTGTGGTCCAGATTGGTGAGATATGGAACTATTCAGGCGCCGTGTTAACCTTCGTTGTTTTTTCTTTTCAATCTTTGATTTCCCTTTTGTGGCCATTACCAGGCCTTTGGGTTTTGGAGACCTAGTTGCCTCTGTACAAACGTAGTCCATATTAACCACGTCATCAGGATCTGTCAACAAGTTTGTGTTTTCAGGAACTGCCACCCACTTGGCTAAAACATCTTCTGTGGTGTCCTGGGTGTGTCCACTAGTTTGATAATCTTCTGGACAACGTAAATGAAATTGAGGATCTGGATTTTTGCATTCCAGATCAGGGAGTATATTCTCAGGAGGGTGCCTATCTGTTTCTGGAATAACAGCAGCACAATCAAAGTCAATTCTTTCTCCTTCCTCTTTGTCATCAGTGAGGGCATTGAGTTTACTTTCCCTGGTCTCCTTTTGTGACCGTGTCTCTTTTAGCCTTGGAATCTCTTTCTCCAACTTCATCTTTATAGCAAATCGTAATATTGCAACAGCATTGAAGATACACGTATAGGAACGTACAGCTTGCTTGGTTAGGAGGTAGGATTGATAGCCCGACTGAACCACTTTAGCCGCTTCTCCCATGTCCGTCATCTGTTTCAGAGCGAGGTTTAACTCTGTTTCATTTTCTCTATTCTTGACCTGCAGCTGCAGGTGCTCCTTCCGGGTCTTGTCCAGCTCCAGCTGCAGCCGGGCCCCCTCATTTGCCGTGTGGTCCAGCTGCTTGTAGATATCGGCCATCTCGCTTTTATAGCGCAGTGTCAGGCAAACCACCTGACGGACGGACACCTCCTCTCTCTTGGCGCACTGTATCTCGCGCTCAGCCATCTGCTTCTGCAGCTCTTCAACCTGATCGTGCCAGACCTTCCTCAGGGTCTTCACCTCTTTCTGGTGCTTGCTCTGGGTGTGCATCAATGCATTCTGTAGTGCTTCCTGCACTTCTAATTTTTCCTGAGTCAACTGTTTCTTTACTTTTTCTGCTTGGTCAGTCAAATCTGAATTTTCCAATTTCAGAGTCTCATTTTCTTGCTTTACAGTCTCTAACTCACTTAGGGCAATCTCATAGGTTTGCTTCAACATTCCCAGCTCTGTGTTCAGACCGTGGCCCTCCAGGCGTGAGTTTTGCACCTCTGTGCTGAGCGTGTGCACCTCTTGTAGAGCCTACCCGTATTTCTGTTTTAGGATAGCAATCAATTTGTCAGACTTAATCTGTTTTTCATCCATGGTGGCAATTACGGTGTTGGCCTTTTCCAGCCTAGTCGTCACCTCTTCCAGCTCACTCCGTAAGAGAGACTCTGTTTTCTTCAAAGCCTCGTACTCCTGTAAAGCTGGAAGTATACACCTCTGTAACTCGGCGTTCGCTTCTCGCACCTTATTGTTAGATTTTTGCTCCTTCTTCCAACATTCTCGCTCCTTCATCAATCCCTGCCGCAGGACTTCATAATCATGGCGGGCAGCTTGGAGTGCAGAAACCAAAGCCTCTTTATCCTGGTTCAAGGATTCAGCTTCCCTTTGCTCCTCCTTTTCCTTTGCCACTGTTCCCGTGACAATTCTGCCGGTCACTCCGGTCTGCAGCACATCTCGGCGCCTTTCTGACGCATGTCCTGACAGCGCAGGTTCAAGTGGCTCGGTCACTTCCCCTGTGACTTGAGGAACAGTTTTCTTTTTCTTCTTTCTTTTTGCTTTATTAGCTCCAGAGATATCAGTGGTACTGGGCACACGCTCACTGGTATCAGCTTCCACATCTTGCTTGCACTCACAGGCCGTTGCTTGCTTTTGCAGCTGTTTGTCTTTGAAAATTTTGGGGCACATATCTTCCATGTGACCTACTTTATGACAGGCCCAGCATACTAAATTCATCTGTGGGTACGGCTCTCCTCCAGGGGCCACATACGAGTCATCATCATCATCATCATCATCGTATGGCCTGAAGGGACACTGTTTTTCATGATTATGTACATTACAAAACAAACATTTCACGTCGGCCATTTTAGAAGCCCGGCAGGGACAATTTGCTAGCTGCAATTTCACTCACTTCAGCAACTTGCATACAGCACTTGCTAGCTGCAAATTCACTCACTTCAGCAAAAGGCATTAGCTTTACAAACAGCACTTGCTAGATGCAATTTTTTTTTTTTTTTTTTTTTTTTTTTTTCAGCAAAACATTTTGGTTTTCTGTTTGGGTTCAGGGTGCTATTGCATCCACACTTCGCACATTCTCTGTGTATGCTAGAAGCACAACTGATATACACAGTGGGACAGACTTCACTCATAGCATCTGTACTTTAGTTCAGCTGGGCGGCCATTTTAAACCCCCGCATTTATTTGCAAACCCACAGACTTTTAGTGTCTGCCCGCATTCTCCACCATATGTGACAAACGCCCCTCTTTTGTAGTGCTGACGTCTGTCTGGGTTCTTCCCGACACAGTCTTCTAGGGTTATTTAATACAAAAACAGGATCATGCAAAGTATTAAGCTGCTTAACTCAGGCTTCTGCCTGCTTTATTTTCATCCAAGTAAGGTACTGCAGCTTTAACATGTGTAGGTTAGAGGTACTCAGATACTTTCATTCAGCAGTTCACTCATTTCATTGTTACAGTATTTCCCACACTGTTATTTCAAGTAAAAAGAAACCAAATTATATAAACAAAATCCTATCCCTTTCAGGGATCTAACTACACATCAAAATCAGTCTCTCTAACAGCTGCTGGCCAACTAAACTGGTTCCCCAGCTTAAAACAATGCTCTCTCATTTAGGGTCACAAGATACAGCACAGTCTTTTAGCAACAGCAGTAACCATTTGTTTGTCTTATCTGTTTGGGGTGTCCAGGCAAATCCTCTGGTACTGTGATACGTGGAGAGGCCGTCAACCTCGATACTGGATGCAGGAGAGTAGCGACACCCCCAGCCCCCAGGCTCCAAGGAGAGAGAGAGAAATGCAAAACCTCTCTGCTCTAAATACCTGTGCATGTGATTAGAAGAGCAGGTGAGGGAGAAGTAGAGCCATTGTAATCTGTGGTCTGGATTTTCCATCCAGCTGCCTGAGTTAATGGGAAGCTGTGGAACGGATCATTAACTATTCCTGCACTTTCTGCTCTAAAATGGGGCAGAAAGCTGCCTAACATCTTTGGACTATGTCACACCTGTAAACCTGTCCTGACTATCCCCACATCATCACAGAGCACTTAGCCCTCCTGTTACCTCACAGGTATGCACAGCATTGCGTGAAAGACACTAGTAGCAGACCAGATCTCACTAGGGTGGGGGTAAAGGGGCTACATCTACATTACAATATATATTATTATTTTTTTAAAGGAGGGTGGTGTAAGACACCTATAGAGGTCGGCTCAATGACAGGGAGCAGATCCTGATAGTTGAAGCAGGCATTCCTGAATGGAGCAAGGCAATAGAGATGGGTTGTGCTTCACAGAGTTGGTGAAGGACACGAAGGACAGGACAATGCAGTACAATGGAGGAGCACAGAAGCAGAGGACAGACAGGCAGGTCAGGGCAGGCAGGATAAAGATTTAAACAGGCTGGGATCAGGGTAGGCAGAAAGCAACAAACTAATCAGACAGGCTAAGGTTAGGGCAGGATCAAGGGCCTAGACAGGAAGGTAAGCAAACAGATAATCAGACAGCAAGCAAATCTGCTTACAAGGCTGGATATAAATGGCAACCCCACTTTGATTTGGTTACCAGGAAGTTGTCTGCTTATAAAGGAAGCCAGCAGGAGTGTCTACGAGACTGAATTGCAACAGAGTGCTCAAAAGTATGCTGCGACAGTGGTGCTATCCAGCAACTGGTTTAGCTCACTGCTTGAGCTACAGTACTGTCCTGCATAGCAGGGGGTGTGGACTCTGATCCTGTTGATACTGATGGGGAGATGAGTACTACTGTAGGAGCTGGGCTCCTTTAATGAGCTAGTGTTGGAACGCTATTTACACATGAAACAATGATCTTATTTATAGGCGTACTTTCCATGCATCACATTATACGCTATTATGACACTTAATTATTTCTATTTTTTTAGCACCTATTATAGCAAATCTCTTTTGACTGTATTGGTCGTAGAGAAATAGATATAAGCAATAGGCTGTGATAACTTTTTATGGGCTAAAAAGTAGGTCTTCACAGATTTAATGTGTGGAGTGCTTTCTTAGCTTCAGAGATACTTTTTACCTGTCTATTCTCTTTAGTTGGACTGTTAAGATAGTACAGTGTACAGAAAGAAGAGACCTGTGCAGTTTTGTAATCACTACTACGTATATTAAGAGCTCTCTTATTAGTGTATAAAAAAAAAGTTTTACTTTTAGTAAATATTAGTTTTGTTATTTCGGCTGTGAACCAACATATATTCAAGTTACAGTTAAATTATGAATATGGGCTTAAAGTGCAGTCTATCAGCTTTAAGTTGAAGGCATTCACATCCAAATTGAAGGAAGGTTTTAGGAATTACATCTCTTTAATATGTAGCCCCCTATTTTTCAAGGGACCAAAAGTAATTGGATAATTGACTCAAAGGCTGTTTCATGGACAGGTGTGGGCTATTCCTTCGTTATTTCATCATCAATTAAGCAGGTAAAAGGTCTGGAGTTGATTCCAGGTGTGACATTCACATTTGGAAGCTGTTTCTGTGAACCCACAACATGCGGTCAAAGGAGCTCTCAATGCAAGTGAAACAGGGCATCCTTAGGCTGGAAAAAAAAAAAGAAAGAGAGATAGCAGGAACATTAGGAGTGGCCAAATCAACAGTTTGGTACATTCTGAGAAAAAAAGAACGCACTGGTGAGCTCTGCAACACAAAAAAACCTGGACATCCACGGAAGACAACAGAGGTGGATGATCGTAGTAGGATCCTTTCCATTGTAAAGAAAAACCCCTTCACAACATCCACCCAAGTGAAGAACACTCTCCAGGAGGTAGGCATATCATTATCCAAGTCTACCATAAAGAGAAGACTTCACGAGAGCAAATACAGAGGGTTCACCACAGGGTGCAAACCATTCATACGCCTCAAGAATAGAAAGGCCAGATTAAATGTTGCCAAACAATATCTAAAAAAAGCCAGCCCAGTTCTGGAACAACATTCTTTGGACAGATGAAACTAAGATCAACCTGTACCAGAATAATGGGAAGAAAAAAAGTATGGAGAAGGCTTGAAACGGCTCATGATCCAAGGCATACCACATCATCTGTTAAACACGGTGGCGGCAGTGTGATGGCATGGGCATGCATGGCTTACAATGGCACTGGGTCACTAGTGTTTATTGATGATGTGACAGAAGCTGCCGGATTAATTCTGAAGTGTATAGGGATATATTGTCTGCTCAGATTCAGCCAAATTCAGCGAAGTTGATTGGACGGTGCTTCACTTTACAGATGGACAATGACCCAAAACATACTGCGAAAGCAACACAGGAGTTTTTTAAGGCAAAGAAGTGGAATATTCTGCAATGGCCTAGTCAATCACCTGATCTCAACCCGATCGAGCATGCATTTCACTTGCTGAATACAAAACATAAGGCAGAAAGACCCATGAACAAACAACAACTGAAGACAGCTGCAGTAAAGGCCTGGAAAAGCCTCACAAAGGAGGAAACCCAGCGTTTGGTGATGTCCATGTGTTCCAGACTTAAAGCAGTCATTGCCTGCAATGGATTCTCAACAAAGTATTAAAAATGAAAATTTTATTTATGATTGTGTTCATTTGTCCAATTATATTTGAGTCCCTGAAATAAGGGGACTGTGTATGAAAATGGTTGCAATTCCTAAACGTTTAATACGATATTTTTGTTCAATCCCTTGAATTAAAGCTGAAAGTCTGCACTTCTATTGCATTTTGATTGTTTCATTTCAAATCCATTGTGGTGGCGTACAGAGCCCAAATTATGAAAATTCTGTCAGTGTCCAATTATTTCCGGACCTACAGTAACTGTGTGTGTAAATATATATATATATATATATATATATATATATATATATATATATATATATATAACTTTCCAAAGGAAAGTATTATTTTCTTTGTAAATGGATATTTATGTATTATATCAATAAGTAGAAAAATGTATGCATTGAATCTGCATGGTAAGATGAAATATCATAGAAACTGCTCAACATTTAAATTTGTAATGAGCAATTCTAAGATTGTGATCCATGTCATAGGTAGAACCTGCTTCTATATTGTGTGTATCATAATACTCATCAATGATGTAGGTTAATTTGGAAAACAAAGGCAAGCAATTTAGAGTGCTATGCTTGTCTTGCTAAACACTCCCCGGTTTACTGAATTATTAAATATTACATACATTATTCAATGTTGTTTATTCGGAACAAATAGTTTTTGCAAGTAACTAAATCTGCAGAAATTAATTTTTAAGCAAATATTCCAGGTAGATAACGTACTCTGTATTGATTATGTGTGACGGGTAATTTTTATTTACCAGAATGGAGAATGTGTAAAATATTTGCTAAGTGATTGAAAATTCTCAACCGTTCTATAAAATGAATAAGTAAATCATGTGCAAGATTCACTGCAGGGCACTAAGCTGTCTCTTGAAAGGGTGACAGTGGTACATTCGGGAAAACATCTAATTGGGCCCAATACCATTTTTAGCTAAAATTAAACTCGACAGATATGATCTGAAAGAAGGCAACATTTCTATTTTTGAAGATTACCTGATTGATTTTATATCATCCATGTACACAGTACAATAAAAACACGTGGGGAGTTACATATACAATTAAACATAAGAACATTCAACATTTATGTACATTTAAGGAAAAGGGAATCTGTATTCCAAAAGACTTCTCAGGATCTCTCTGGAAAGAGTGTATGACAAGTAAATAGGTGTAGCCATGCTCTGAAAAGTTAATGTGCAGGGAAGAAAGAAAATGCAGGCTTTTAAAAAACAAAAAAGAAGAAACAGCTATTGTAGGTGGTAAAATTGTCTCCCAAAACAGTAAATGCAAGTGCAGAATTGTAAAAGGTTTTATTATAATTGACCGGTGTGATTTACAATGGTAAATGACATGAGACAAAATGTAATAAAATAATGTCTGAAAAGATAAGTACTACAGTACTTGCAATATCAAGTTCCCCAAAAGCATGCCACAACATCAAGCCCTTCAACTCTACGTATTGAGTAAACTGGATATACTGTATGTATTCCTACCCATGTGTAATAGTCAAGTAGAGCACCTGCGCCAATTCCGGAAACCATTAGCTCTAGGGGCAGTGCTAGCTTTATGTGTTAGGCTCATCACTCGGCTATTAGTAGGATTTCAGCAAACCTCTCCAAACTAGTTTGTTCAAATTCACTATCCTGACCCTTCTATTCATATTTCCCCTTCACAACTTTCCTCACCCCTACTCTGCACTCATGAACTTTTCTGCCTCCTGTACTCATCCCACATACACCTATGCACCTTGTAGAAAAGTTTGCACTCAGACATTCTGTACCTATCTCCTATCCCTCTCTTTGCTCATCCTCCATGCTGTTGGTGACATTTCACCCTACCCTTGGTCTTATTGAATCCCTATTTGTTCCTGCCCTCACCATTCCTTATCTCTTCCTCATTGGCATGCCAATCACTCCAATTTTATTGCTATCTCCTGTCTTCCTAACCCCTCTGCCCCTTTCTGATGTGTCCTTGGCTGTGGGTGAACTTTTCACCTCCCGCTCTTTATACCTTTTTGCTTCAAAATAAACTTTTTGCTCCAACACCCTGCAACCTGTTGATCAGGGTGGGGGTGTAGGATTCATCCTTTCTTCTCACTGCCGGTACCAACTACCCAACTCCTTCAAATACAGCACATATTAATCTTTTGAGGAACACACTGTCTGACTTTCCATACCACTCTCTCTCCAGTTGACCATCTAATAGTACATGCTCTCCGTCAACCTTTCTATTTGACTTTGCATCTTGGCTTTCCTTCCTGCTTTCCTCTGACACCCTCTCTCTCCTGCTGAGAGATTTTAACTGCCACATTGGTTATCTCTCGGTTGCCTTGGCCTTTTTGCTTCGGCTCTTTAACCTCTGCCTTTGGCCTCATCTAATCAACTGCTTCTAGTACACAGAAGGGCAAACACTATTTAGATTCTTGTATTTTCTAAAAGCTGCTCACTTTCCTCCCCATTTCCCCTTTTTAATTATCACCTTGTTTCATTTGCTCTCTGTCATTTCCATCTCACCTCCTACCTCCCCCTGCTATACTGGTAACATACATTCCATTGCCCTGCAATCCATCCTAAACTTCATTACACATTTCACCTTTTCTGCTTTAACTCCATCCTCTCTCAGGCTAAGCAAAAATACTTATTTTCATTCTCACAAATCTAACCTGTGTCTGTGTCAGTCTGTCTCTCTCTCTCTCGTCCCGGGGCACCCAAAGGGTTAACTTCCTATTTAATTCACTTTCTATATTAGGTCCCTATACTATCTGACTTCTAATTCTGTAAAGCGCTGTACATTAGTGCAGGGGTGAGCAAACTTTTTATGCCGAGCCCCCCTTTTCATCCATAAAAATTTTCAGGCCCCCCCCTGCCTGATGTAATCAAAATCACATGAAAAAAAAAACCTTTATTAAACGGTATACAATATAAATCCAAATATGTTTAAATACTTACATATTTCAACAGCTCGCGCTTGCAAAATTAGGCTGCATCCACGCTGCCGCTGAGAGCGGTGACATCACCAACTCTCCAAGCATGAGCACAGGGTGTCCTGCATAATTTTGCAAGCGTGGATCGGGGCTATTTGTGTGTGTCTGTGTGTGGCTGTGTGTGTCTGTGTGTGTGTGTGTATTGACTGCTGCTGAGCGCACAAAGTCAATTTTGTTTGTCTCCCCAAGCACCAAGCTTGGGAGAACGTACGTGCACAAAGGCAATCCTTTGGGGGGGCATTCATCCACCTCTTTGCTACCTCCCTTCCCTCGTTTTCAATGTTGTGTTTTCACAGTTTTTTTACATTATTTCTGTACATTCATAGTGCGATTGATATTGTGGCAGCCTACCCTTTCACTTGCAGAAGATCGCAGCGAAGCAGGTTGCCAGCGGAGGAGAGCAGGAACACAGCGCTATTGCAGGGCAGACACCGATGGAGGGGCGTTTGACTTCACCGTGCTCGGGCGTGCTCCTCCCCGTACCTCCGAAGCCCCTGCGCGTGCGCTCACACACCATCACGTTGCCGCCACCTGCACTATCCTGTTCAGCCACCCGCACACATCTTCGGCTGCCCGCCCATGCACATCTTCTTGGCCGCCCCTCGCGCACAGCGTCTGCCGACCCGCGCACCCAGTTTTCGTTGTACGCGCCTACGCCCCCCTAAATAATCTTGCGCCTCATTGCCCCCCAGTTTGCGCTCCACTGCATTACAACACACACTTTCTCAATCAATCACCACATACACACACTCAATCAATCACAACACACACCACATACACAATCAATCACCACACACACACACACTCAATCCCGCCCCCCCCCCACACACACACACACACCACACACTCAATCCCCCCACACACACACTCAATCCCCACACACACACAGTCCCCACACACACACAGTCCCCACACACACACACTCAATCCCCCCCACACACGCACACACACTCATTCCCCACACACACACTCAATCCCCACACACACACTCAATCCCCACACACACACTCAATCCCCACACACACTCAATCCCCCCCAACCCCCCCCCACACACACACACAATCCCCCCTCACACACACACACTCAATCCCCCCACACACACAACCCCTCCCCACACACACACACACAAACTCAATCCCCACACACACTCAAATCACCACACACACACACTCAATCCCCACACACACACACAATCCCCCCCCACCCACAAACACACACAATCCCCCCCCCCCACACACACACACACTCAATACCCCCCACACACACACTCAACCCCCCCCCCACACACACACTCAATCCCCCCACACACACGCAATCCCCCAAACTCAATCCCCCCCCACACACACACACAAACTCAATCTCCCCACACACACACAATCCCCCCCCACACACACACAAACTCAATCCCCCCACACACACACACACACAAACTCAATCCCCCCCCCCCACACACACACACACACAGACACCTGGGGGGGGGCGACATGCTCCGATCCCCCAACCCCCCATGCTGCTGAAAACTGGTGCGGGAAGCAGACAGGAAGAGAAGGAGGGCTGTCTGTGTGCAGAGAGAAGCCCCGCCCCCTCTGCAAGACATAGACACATAGAAGCAGCAGCACGGAGCTTCTGGCCGCCCGTGCACAGCTCTGCCCGCCCCCAGGTTTCCCTGCAAGCAGCCCGCGCCCCCCTACATAATCTTGCGCCCCCACAAGGGGGCGCGCCCCACCGTTTGCGCACAGCTGCATTAGTGTTGCTATATAAATAAACATATACATACATGCATATGTACAAACCTCATTTTTTTAACCCTCTCTGCACAAACTGAATGTTGAAAAAAAGAAATGGTATTTTCTTAGGATTTATATTGCAAAGAGCTATTTGTTAAAAATGATCTCTTCTACCACACACTGGTAGCTGGTGCATACTGCGTAACTGTCAAAGTTCTATTACATAAATGAGTGGGATTTTACGCTTTCCGGGATAAACACCAATTAAATTTTAATGGAATAAGAATTCAATTTAAAAAAAGAAACAGCAGCACACTATATTTAATCAAAACATTTTCTTATTGGCAATCTATAGCATAAAAGTGCATGCCAGTAACTCTCTGACATTTTAGTCTTCAACAGAACCATCTTCCCCTGCTATGTGTATCACTGCAAAAATGCTGTAATTCTGGGGCAAGAAAAATGTATTTCTGATGTATCAAATAAAAGAAAAACATTTTCTTTCAGCAGGATTTTTCTATTTGATATCTATCCTTTTATTCACCCCAGAACGACAGCACTTTGCCTTCATACTTAGTGTACACCTCTTAGTCTTTGATTGAAGATCAAACCCTTCAGCTAATAAGATCAATGGCATACAGTACTGCTTTAAAGAAAACATAGATAGGATACACATTTTTACTACAGTATGTGGAAATATTTCACGTACTCAGTGTGTGTATATAACAGCAAATACAAATGAACAAGTTTAAATATCAAAATGTTATTTTTCTAAAGCCACGCAGAAAGAAAATGGTAACAAATGTGTATAATTCCGGCCCCTCATCCCCAAATTAATGTTATAATCACCCCCAAAACAACAGACTGGAAAAACTAGTGAAAATATCTTGATACATTCATTTTTACACATACTTAGAGACAATGAACCTAGTTATCATAATTTCTTGGTTGACAAACTGGTTGCAAAAAAACTACACCATATCTATTAAAGGAAAACATTTAGTTTTAATGTGATGTTTTCTTTAATAAATCTGAATAATCTTTACATACTGTTTTCATCTCCAACAGATATATAAGGAAAATGCTAACTAAATGTCTTGCTTTCATTGAAGTTATCTAATTATTATCAGAAATATATATTAACCATATTGTCAAAATACCTGTGGTAGTGTCAATAATCAATCGACTGTATGATAATACTGAAGATATTCTGATAAACTGGATGACAATTTGCTATCTTAACCTTAACAAAATTATGATTGAATGTAAGAAATTAAAAAGACAATTGCTGTTTAGGATATATTGCTCAGAGTGCAGGATTATAATGGTCTTTTGTGAGTGATTGATTTGGAACTGAAAGGTTGCTAGAAGTAACATTGAATGCGGTGAAATCTTCCTTATTATAAAAAAGACAGTAGAGAAGACCTGATGAATGAGACATGGCAACATATAAATATTTCTAAAGCCTTGGGAACAAACCGAGCAACATAACAGATTGGTTTTACCCAAAACAAATATATGTGGCAAGAATCCTTAGTCTGCAATCTTACTTCTTCAATGTATCACATTTTTCCAACTTCGCTCCATTGTTGAAATTGCAATGCTGAAACAAGTGCTAATCTAGAGTTAAATGCTCAAAATTCCCCTAGGGGATTTGATTAAGACAATTAAGTGATCCCAGTGGTCTTAGTGCCAGAAAAGCAATCACATATATTGAACATGGTTATTATACTTTGTCATTTTTATGTTCTGTATACAATGTCAATATTTAAATTGGATGTTTTGTTTTAACTTTTTAAACAACAACGCTAATGTAAAAATTACATTAGGGCCACAGAATAAAAAAAATGCCAAAATGTCTGGCCACCTTATTATTATCATCACCCTGTTTTTCTTCGATGAATTTAGAATTGCAGCTGTTTATTTTAATTATGTGACATTTTCATTAAATCACAGTGTGTTTCTGAAAATAACCCCAAAATATAAAAAAAAAATACAAAATTTAAATATTATATGATTTTTAAATATTTAAGTCACGTGTTAGTTAGATGATAGCAATATAGCTTTTGGAGCGATATAAGAGGCCATTTACTTTTGAATACTACTGAAAGTAGGAGGAAATGAATCAAGCAACAGTACACTGATAACTTTTAAGCAAATTACTGCTGTATTTGTCTCTATTAGAGAGATAATAGATACAATAATTAAGTTTATTGAACAGGAATTCCATATAAAGCCATAAATCATCAAAGCCATCACTGTTGTACTAGTCATGGATGTTGTGCAATAAGTCAGAAGCGATAAACAAGGAACATATTTTGCAGTGGCATACAGAACCTGCCATTCATATGGTTTTTACCATTAAACTCATTGGGGCTATGTAAACAAGTCTCCCAGATTGAAAAAACTTTTTGAAAAACTGGGTGCAAAACGTGTACCAGATTTATCAATAAAAAAACAACGATTGCCATGTTTGCTATTTTGCAGCAGGTAAAAATATGAATTTAGTTATTGATTCTCCGCTCTTGATAGTTAATAGTATTCCTAGATGTATTTTGTTCACTTTAATGTATTTTTTAAATAGAATTACCATTTATTTGGGTAATTCAATTGAGCAATATATATATATATATATGCACTCATGGTGCATTTGTATCTATTTATTTTTATTTATTTATTTATAAAAATGCTTTACCAGGAAGTAATACATTGAGAGTAACCTCTCGTTTTCAAGTATGTCCTGGGCACAGAGTTATAACAATACATTGTTACATTAAAAGAACCGGGTTATACAATTAATTCACATACATTTCATGGACAGAGAGTTGGAAAATTGGGTACATGGGATAAAGGGCTGATAAGTTTCAGATTGAAATAGAGCAGCTTTATATCAGAAAATGGCTCACACCTTATAGCTGCCCTTTGGCTTCGCCAAGAGGCTGTCTGCCTTTGGGGTGACACAGATGTACACTGAAGGGGTTCAGATTATATTAAATCAAAGAATGATGTCTTCTTCCTGGTGCTTGCTGAATGGATGAGAGTCCGTGATCATTCCAATACATAAAGTGAAATTTAGAAAGTAGGTTGCATTCAATAATAAAGTCACATGGACATTTTAACATTCTTTTCTTTTTATCTTACAGAGAGCACAGCGTTTCGCTGGACACAGACCCTTCATCAGGTGCGGTGATAGTAGAGACATGATGAAGGAGCTGCATCCCCTAAAATGTTGTGTCACGCTCTCCTTAAAATAAAAAGAAGAGATTGCAAAAATGTCCATGTGACTTCAAAATAAAAAACAAATAGGTAGCGCTATATCCTAGTGTGTAGGCAGCCTGTGATATATCCCTGAACCCCAGTCAGGTATTGAACAGTACAAAAAAAATATATCAATGGCGCTCTGCACTAAGACATTAAAAACATATATTATATAGTAATGGAAATATACAACCAGTGGCCTGGTTGTATATTTCCATTACTATATAATATATGTTTTTAATGTCTTAGTGCAGAGCGCCATTGATATATTTTTTTTACATGTGACTTCAAAAACTTTATTACTGTGTGCAAGCTACTTTATATATTTTTGATATTTGCATGTCATTTCCCAGAATCCCTTGCTGCAGTGGAAATGCTGTATGCTGGGTGATAATGGGGAAAGGCAGGGTTGCAGACCTGCCTAAGACATGCAGATGAGCATACAGTTATATTTGCATATATATATATATATATATATATATATATATATATATATATATATATATATATATATATGTATATATATATATATATATATATTATAACTACAAATGTGTATGAGTAAATATTCCTCACCACGTAAATGCAGCAGTCCTATTATACATATCTACATATCTATATAAATTATTAGAATATAACAATTAACCAAAAACTCCCTAGTGCTGATAAAAAAATATTGTTATATTGTGTATATATCTGATCTGGATTTAAGAATAAATATATAAATCTATGTAGGTAAATATTCTATCATTGTTCATTTTAAAAACAGTTGAAAATAACGCCCGTCCATTTATATGAAAACCATATAAAATAATTAAGCTACTGATTCTTAGCATGTTTTGACATGTCTTGTCTCTTTTCATTTGGTTAAACCCTGTATGAGGTTAATTCACTTAATACATCCATGCAGACATCTTTTCTCAAACTGTTCATACGTACTTCCCCTAATAATTAAGGACAACTAAATAATGTTGTCACTCAATTTTTTTTTTGTCTGTGGGGTTTCTCTACTAAAGAGACTTCGAAGCATCAAAAGTCACTAAATTAGCATAAAATTAGCTAATTTAATATCCCATCCCATTAATGTCAAGTATCATTATTATCTTTATTTATAAAGCACCAACATATGCCGCAATGTGGTGCAATAAGGGAACCAAATTATATATACTGTATTGCATAAACAAAATGACATACCAAATAAGGACAAACAAGCTTGAACAGATACACAAGGTAGTGAGTGTACAGCATGCCCATACGCTTGTTTTTTGAATAAGCCATGGACCACTGGTTGGGTATTGAAGTGACTTGAGCAGTTGTTTTGGTTTTCCAGCCAGGTGATACAGAGCAAAGTCGCTATCTTGACAAGCTCCTTGACGTGTTCTGTATTTAATTACTATGCCTTCATAATACTAAGTATATAGGGGAGGATATTCAGATGCCTCCTTTTTTGTTTTGTGCATCTGGTTAAACATTCTCATCTTAGAATCACTCTGGACAAACAGCAGAATTTGTGAAGAGCACATTAATATATTTCAATTAATACTATAGGAATGCAGCAATCGTTCCTAATCTGCCCCCCATCCCTTTAAAAAAAATGACAAGATTGGTAGCAGGGGGTGCTCCAGAGCTGAAATGCACCTTCTCAGCTCCAGGGAGCCACCCTGATTCCTGAGATACTTATCAGTGAAGATACCAGTAATACTTCCTGTTTTTTTAAGGGGGATTTAAATGCCTGTCCAATAGGAAGCCACCTCGAGGCATTTTGTTTCCCTGGAGAGATCTAGAGCCTTATTCTATATATATTTTAAAGCTTTTGGGTTTTTTTGGCTTAAAATCCCCATAGAAGTCAACTCCTGGTTCCTTTCTGTAAAAAAATAAATAAATGGGGGAGAAGGTTTAAAAAAAATACTACGGGGGATTGGAAGTTTAACATGTTACTTAGGGGTTATTTATTAAACTGCAATAGAGCAGTTCTGGGATCTATCGCATTGGAACGCTCATTAATTTAACCCATTTATGTTTCTAATGTGCTGTTTAGACACGTAAATGAAAGTAAGGTTGTTTTTTGCCTCTTCTGCACTAAATCTTACGCTATAATTTGCAGTAATGGCTGTAATACATTACAATACAAATCAATGCGCTATTATCTAGTCTCGCGGTAAAGGGCTTAATAGCAAAGAGTTCTAGAGAATTCTCCATTAAGTAGAGATTGTCAAGTTTTTTGTAAAAAAGTACATTAATAAAAAATGCCATGACGCAGATATTTAATCCGCTGTTCACTAGGTTTTGCAATTCCCCATTATCTAAACTTTTAATTACTTAAGTACATGGTAAAGCATACTGACTTAAAAACTAGTGTTAAACTGAAGCAAAATAATGCATCAGCTTTCAACGGGAGATTTTCATTGATACATTTATTGCAGTCATTTGTACCCATCATACACCAGTTTTAAGCCCGGAGACTGGGTAAACTTTAGTTCTTCTTAGGACTAAAGTGTACCAATTTCAGTGACATGTTTAAAAATCAGAGACAAGTGTTTTTAAATAATTTGTATGATTAGTTTGTAAATGTCGTGAGCTGAGATTCAGGAGAACGTTGGCTTCCTCTAGCTATTCCTTTTTGTCTGTCACTGTACGTTCAACAAGACCTTGCCCAGCAATAACCTCCTCATCTTCTCCTACCACTATCTTAATTTGCTGCCTGATAAGAAAGGGTGGGCTAAGGGTACGGAAAAAACTCGATTAACAAATACTGCCCCAATCAAAGACCCCCTAAAACTGATTTTTATTTCGTTTCCGGAGAAAGAAACCAAGTCGTTGCATGTAGCATAATTAAATTCGATTAAAGAAGCCATTTAAATTGTTCAATTGCTTGCAAAAAGGTGCCAACTACATGGGACTGCACCTTTACGACATTAAGCTGTGAGAGCAGGTTAGGCCGGGCCATCCTGTGGTAATGGCCATTTATTTGAATGCCAGTTAATGCAAGATTGCAGTGCGCTATCCAGTATCGAAGCTTAGATAATATCCCCCCATTACCCCTCTTCCAAGTCGCTGCTCTTCTATGCTTGCTCCAAAAACACATATGTACAGTACTATGGCCCCTATTCAATATCCAACGAAGCAGTCTTTCCCATGTTGGAAAAGATTTCAGCCCTACTAATGTGAATGGAGCCAGTATCTTCTCCAGCACAGAAAATATGTATTCACAGCATATTTAATAGGGGCTTATGTTTGTCCATATATTGTACATTTTAAATAAACACTAAATTAAATATTTTATGCAAGTCAATGTTTGTTTAAAAAAAAAAAAAAAAAACATTTTGAAATGTTTTCCCTGAATTATTGAATGTATTTTGTGGGGCTGTGTGGAATTCTAACTTGAACAAATTGTTAATGTCCACAAAATTATTTATACATTCTTACATGGTGGTAGATCCTCAGACGGTTGTTTAATCTGCGCTTCGAATGTGACATTAACTAAATAGGTAACGTCCGAAGTTAAATATATGCAAAATCAACCGCAGTTAGTGACCTCATTAAACTAAGCTTAATGCCATGTGATGTTAGAACTGCCTTGCGTTAGCGTCAAATAACACGACTTTAAGCAAGTCTAACCCAAACGTGGTGTTATTTCTATCAAGTCCCTGAATAGTTGTTTAATTAAAGTTAAAAATATATTTATGATTAGTTAAATCATACCTAACTGTGCTCTTATCCAGAGCCTGTAAAGACCTCATTCAGGGTCTAAGTGTGAGAAATGTCACCTTTATGTATGTTCTAACTAACATAACGTTACATCCTGCGTTAACTGTGACGGGCTCGAGGATATGCGTTGTCGCCTCTTTTGCTTATCATTATCACAAATGTCCATTATAACAAGGCAAGGGCTCATTACGGCTGAAAACAGCACTTAGCACATCATTACTGAGCTTTGAAGATCCCTGTTAGCACTTAACGAGAAGTCATTAACGGATTTCTGAGGATCTACGCCATGGTATTTTACGTTATCTGTATGTTACACCTTTTTACTACTTTTGTTAGTCGTTAGTTGGTAGTATGCTACATGCACACATATACAAAATACAGGGTTGAAAAACATTACAAATATAAGAGGCGCAGGCATACAAAGATAAGAATAAAGAACAATAATGTAGGATTATAATTATCCGTGACCTATGTTGTTTGGAAAACCAACTATATCATCCAACCACCATTTTATAACTAAATACATCAAGGACAACATTCACCCCAAAATATATACGCAATCGGTAAAAAAAACACAGCTTGTTAATAAAACGAGGTACAATTTATAAAAACAGCAGTACACAATTTTACTGCAGCCATATGACTCAAATAGTGATTTTAGGTACATTAATGTTTTAATTCCTGCATCGCATATTACAAACTGGAAAAAAATCAAAAAGACATTTACGTTAGAATTGATTTTTAATAAGTAGGCAATAGCTGAAAACATTATAAAAATAATGACAAATTGGTGGAATATTATGTTGCATGCTTTGATGACCATGGCACTTCTTACTAAACAATGGTCCTTACTGCGTATTTATCCAAATATTGAATTCTTACCGAAGGCTATAAAGCAGTGCATTGTAACATGTAATGGGCTTAATTCAGATATTTAGCCTGACATGCTCTATTATTGTACATTTCTCATTTATTCTTAGATCTTAACATTATTTAATTTATAGTTTTCCCTTCAAAACATGCAATGTTATACAGAGGAAGTAAAGGTTTGTATGTCTATTTCTAAATGGGATTTGGATAATGTATGCAGTGATCTACTGTAACTTGCCTCTGCGTGCGTAAGACTCTTGCATATTTAAAGGCTGGGTATTTAGGGATTATCTGTCGTGCTCTCCTTTTTTTGTTATCACGCAAGGAGAGGATTTCGTGTTAGCTGCAAGCAGCGCTGCTGACAGCAGTGTGTGGGTTTGTAATTCTCGTTATAATTTTGCTTATTAAAGATGCCAATAATCCGAATTGCTTAACCATAATTAAAGGACAAACTGTAGTCCCCTGTGAAATAAACTTGTATTTCGTCAAACTGGTTTCTATGTTAAAAATGTCTGTTAATAAGAGTTATTTTTATTTATCTTTTTTAACAAAGTTAAGTTAGTGCCCATGTCCATCCAAAATAAATTAATTTATATGCACTAATGTTACTGTAAATCTGTGTTACTGCTTTGTAGATTTGTTGTTCTCACAGCTATTTATATACATGTGCATATTGCATTTACCAACATTAAAAAGTAATGCTAGAAGTCATGCAAACATTTTTACATTTTCTTTTCTTTTTCAAATGCAGTAGAATAATGCACCTGCAATCCTTTACATGTGGGTACTGCACAGTGATATCTGAATCCTTGCACTGCCAAAGATGCCTGCAGTGTGGAAATGGTCAATTGTATGTTAATGACTAAAAGGGAGCATATGCTATGTAAATTAGCAGATTATCTATCTGGCCAGTATCAATGACTAATGCATGTGCGAAAAAAGGATAATGTGCTTCTAACTCTAATGCAATAACTAATGTAGTGTAAAATGACCACTACTAGTATATATCAAAAAACACCTATATAGTTATAGGATACGATTGTGTTTATTGTTTGTTTGTTTGTCAAGTTTGTGTTGTTTGTATGTCATATCAGCAGTTTTACAGTTACACACTATGATTGGTCTCTGTTTTTTTCTCCACAAATTGTGAGACAACTTTCAAGAACTACCTGGAGACCCCTAGTTCAACAGGACTGGACATTTTATATGGTCATGTTTCTTCACTGTATAAGTTCGGTTTGTTTTAGGCGCCAGGTTATTTTTTGTAATGACTAATGCATAGTTAATACAGGATAACGAAAAAAAGACGGTGCAAAACAGCGCAAAAAAATAATATAAATGATAACAATACTTGAAATAAATATTGCAGGCAGCCTGGCAAATACTGACTGTACAGTCAGAAAATGAACCACAGAGAAAAGAAAGAATTGCCGGCGCCAAATCAGTCCTTTAAATAATAATAACCAAACCGTCTCTTGAAAAGTCCCAAAAGTGTCCTTGAACAAAGAGGCAGTGAAGGGGTCAACGAACGGCTCACACCAAATAATAGTGCAATATGTAAAAAAGAGAAGAAAACAAACAGATAATAGTGCAGTACGCCAAAAAAATTGACATTAAAACATTAAAAACTCATACACGACAAACATAACACACCAAATGATAGTGCAATATGTAAAAAAGATAAGAAAACAAACAGATAATGGTGCAGTACGCCAAAAAAGTGGACATTAAAACATTAAAAACTCACACATGACAAACATAACACACAATGACAGACAGACACTAGCAAGGCTATAATCCTAACAAAAAGCTATTTATTAACATAGAAATACTGGGCTCCGGAGGATACAGCACTTAAGTCCAGAGGGGTAAAATTGAAACCCTACTTACAGGACAGTGCATGGTAAAAGCAGTAAGGCTGAAGATCGCTCAGGTGCTCCTCTCTGATGATAACTGGAGCTCCTTTAGGGATTGCCTCGTGTGGGGGATGGATGTTGGGTCGCACGAAAACCGTAACTTCCGGGTGGATGTGACGTCACACGCCGCGGTGTTACCGAAATCGCTGCTCCTCTTCCTCTCCTTTCCCCCCACAGCCTACACAACTGCTGCCAATATCCTCCACAACCAAACAGACAGGATGTTTCTAATCTTATGTAAAATTTGCAGTTTCTCCTCTTTTACCACAACACTATAGCTGAAAAATGGACTCATGTCAATTAATGTTACAATCATAATAAATTCTGCATTTTTAAAGCAAGTAGAGTTTTTTTTTTTTTCTTTAAATCAACAGTTTTCGGAAATATTTTTGGGAAAGTAGTGTCCTATCGTGTCCTGCGCCCTATTGATGACACGTTGTTTTATTTACCGTATACAGTAGTAAGTATGATAACTGAACCCTGCTGTTTTTCACACCATCTTGTTAAAAAAAAACTGTTTTCCATGCATTAGACTTGTTACAGTAGTTGTAGAGTGGAGTATATTCATTCTTACAGCATCTCACACCAAGTGGGACATCTCAGTCAGTAAGCAGCAAGGCGTAATTTCGGGCAGCAATAGGTGCAGATATACCAAAGCTTAGTTTCTTCGGTGCCACTGCCACGTGGTCACATGACTGCAGCAGTCATGGTGCCGAAGGATTAATGCTGTCGGGTTTCCCATTCAGAAGCATGAACCCACCGCAGCTCCATTGGGGCAGACACCATCACCGGCGCCGGGGACTTTTACTTGTTCATCCGTAAGTCTTGATACATCTGTACCTGTATCACCAAGTGCCGTAATTACTGTACATTCTTACATCACAGCGACTCTTCTCTGTACTAGCAAGATTCACCCCTCCAAGAATCTCAGATCATTTTTAAAATGTAGTAATCCCCAAATAAAACAAAAAATTTTTTAAAGGAAAATAAATTTGTTTAAATAAATTTAACATCATTCAAATTCATTTATTAAAGTGGCTCAACGACATAGAGCAATACTAATGCAAATGAGAAGTATTTATGAAATAATTTCATTAAAATATATCCAGCAATAATCCAAGTTGTTCCTCTATGTTCTTTCAGATGTAGATATCTTCCTGAGGATCTAGAATTATGATAGACTTTGAGACAAGTAATTAGATGTCTTAACTTTTCCATTGTTCCTGTACCATTCTTGAACCAGCACAGCCTTCAAATAATTTATGTGTTGTATGTATGCATAATTTTATTTATATAGCACTGACCATATACTGTACTCAGCCAGCACCTTAAAAAAATAATATACCAGATATACAGTAATACAAAGAAGTACAACAAATGAAAGCAGAGGGTAAGATTTCCATGACATGGGCTCCGTTTTCACAAGCTTCTTCCAAGGTAAATACAGTAGGAATACAGGTTTCTATTGATTTCTGTAACAAGAAACACAGACATTTTACTACTGCAAGTAGAGATGTGCGAACTTGCCAAAGTTCACTTGAACTGAGAGAAAGAGAGACTTATTTTATCAAGTGACTTACATACCTCTGCAAACACAACTTTATAGGACATGTGGAGAGATACCTGTGCACAATACTGAACACAGCTGGGATACCTGGGATATTACATGCTCATTTGGATATTGAAAGTATATTCAAAAGATACAAATAAGCATATCTCCCAGATATTGTCAGTTTTGTTCACAGGTATCTCTCTCTCACGCGTATTTCAGGTTTCAAGGTTCGATCATCAATTTTATTTTAGACTTTACATTTTTTTGGGGGGGGGGGGTGAACTCCTAACAAAGGTTTGTAAAAGTTTGACAGTTCTCCATCTGCCCCCAACCTAAAGTATATGCTGGATAGCTAAAATACATTCCCAGCTCAAAAAATGAGCGTTTGATCTGTTTTTCCCCCCATCAAAATCAGCTTTAACTGAAAGAAGCACAACCAAGACACTCTTACCAACCAATCAAATAACAACACAGCACAATTGGCTAGTGGCTACACAAGAGCTGTTTTTTTTAATGTTCTGCAAATATTAACATCATCTCTAAATAATTGATGTTGCTTAAATAACATAGGAATTCGTATCCTATAAATAGATGGTTCTTTTTCATGAGACATTAATGGCTTCAATGTATATAATATAGAATTTCAGAATAAATCTACTTTGTGGTACTAAACTGCAGTACCTATAATTAGAATACTTTTGCTTTTTATAGAAATCATAATTTATTTCAAGTGAGACAAAGTGACAAAAAGGAACATTTTCTTATCAAAATCAATATACTAATTCTAATCAACGGAAATAGATTACAACAGCAATTACAATCTTCTCTGAATCACAGATACTGATTTTAACAATGGTTAACCCTCATGCTTGAAAACTCTTGTCCTAGTTCTTAAAAAATGAAAGAACATTCTCTACTTAATGACTGAAATATGTCTTATTACTCCAGGAATTACATACTCTACATTATCTTATACCAATTATATGATGAATCTGTATAATTTTCATGGAAATGAATGCAACTTTTATAACTCTACAAATAGTGTTTTATTATTACAGTGAACTATAAAATGTATTGCAGCAAAATGAGATCTGAGAAACATTTAGCATTACTTAGCCTTGTGGCCCAGATGGCACTGGAGGGGTTACATGTGTAAACAGAGAGGAATATATATATATATTGTGCAGAATAAATGAGTTCTTCAGTATTAGGTGATACCTTTTTTATTGGACTAACAATTTATGTCATAGGACAAGCTTTTGAGAGTTATCTCATTTATTCTGCACTATCGCAACTGGACTAACACGGCTATTTTCTGCTTTATATATATAATATATATATATATAGATATATAGATATATAGATATATAGATATATAGATATATAGATATATAGATATATAGATATATAGATATATAGATATATATATAGATATAGATATAGATATAGATATATATATATATAGATATATATATATATATATATATCTATATCTATATCTATATATATATATATATATATCTATATCTATATCTATATCTATCTATATCTATATCTATATCTATATCTATATCTATATCTATATATATATATATATATATATATATATATAAATATATATATATATATATATATATATATATGTGTAGGGTTTTTGTCACTTTTTTTACTCACCATAACTTAACTCAGTATTATATATATATATATATATATATATATATATATATATATATATATATATATACAAAAACACAGAAAAAACAGGCGCACTCATAGAGTAAAATTGTATAACAATAAATTTATGGAATAAGGGATAAAAATACACACTCACAAACAGAGCTGAATAAAATGCATTTTTGAGTACAACTCAGCCCGTTCAGACGCAGGAACCCAAAGAGGAGGACTTCGGTGTGATGTCTGCGGTGTGTCTTGCCACAATAGCCCCTCTATGTCCCAGCAGGGACCGAAAGCCATGAGGGACGCTGCCTTCCCCTTGCTCCGGCGCTACACAGAGCATACACTGAATCAGTACTCCTGATGAAGTCTCGTTCAAGACGAAACGCATAGAGATTGCTGTGGAGCCTACTGTCCAGTTTGTATATTTTATACTGACACTCATCTGCATATATTGTACTTTTGCTGCGTTGCTAGCATTTTGCTACCAGCCATTCAGACATTCAAGTTCCTGTTTACACTGTGAACTCTCTCCGGCTGAAACCTCGCTGATGTCATCGAGCTCACGCGAGATTTGATTTAGTGTATGCTCTGTGTAGCGCCGGAGCAAGGGGAAGGCGGCGTCCCTCGTGGCTTTCGGTCCCTGCTGGGACATAGAGGGGCTATTGTGGCAAGACACACCGCGGACATCACACCGAAGTCCTCCTCTTTGGGTTCCTGCGTCTGAACGGGCTGAGTTGTACTCAAAAATGCATTTTATTCAGCTCTGTTTGTGAGTGTGTATTTTTATCCCTTATTCCATAAATTTATTGTTATACAATTTTACGCTATGAGTGCGCCTGTTTTTTCTGTGTTTTTGTAGATATCCTCAAGGAAGTGGTGTTCCCTTCATTCGGGCTGCAGAGACTCTTTTGGAAAGCAATTGGAATATCTTGGGATTTGTATATATTTTTTATATATATTTTTCTGGACATTTTCTTTTTTATGTATTTTTTATGCATTTTATTAGTTTAATACATTAATTTTTATTCCATCCACTGTGCTTAGCATAGGTTTTTTATTCTTATCTGTATTATTTTTACTTTTATTTTTACTATCACCTTTTATTTTTATTTTTATAGAGATATTATATAGTGATAGGTTGGCGCTAATATTTTTTCTCTTGTTGTGATATATATATATATATATATATATATATATATATATATATATATATATATATAAAACGGAGCAGAATGCTTTCTGTGTCAATGTATCAAAGTGCTTTGATCTGGGCTTTTTTTGTTACAAATTGTTCACACTTGAACCATAAGCGTTTTGTGGAGTGTAATAGGACAGATGAAGAAAGAGATAATCAGAGCAATATAGCCAAACTGGCATATAATGTACTAGTTACTGACTTTCCCCTGGATTAGACAGCAAACCCAAGAGGCGGTGCTAGCAAATATATACAGATGTAGCAGATGCTATTGCACTTGCTGGCGCACACATTACACGTGGCATACCGTATGTATTCACCATGGTGTCTGCTCCCACTGTTGTGTTGTGTGTATCACTCTACAACACGCCAGTGGAGCAATAAAGGCTGATACATCTGTGAAAGCTAATGTGAGCCTTCTGATTCCCTCACTATTTAAAGCTGCAGTCCAAGCAATATCCTAGATGTTTTTTTTGTTAAATCAGTTCTGTACTATGAGAAAATACTTGTAGCATTTTTTTAAAACAACTCTTAATGGCATTTTTAATGTATTATAATGTAACAAGCATTTTTTGTTCCCATAGCAACCATTTACAAAGTCACATCCCTTCCTCTTCTGAAACAGGCTCTGGCACACCTCCTTTTTGAGTCCTGCTCTCTCTCTAGCATTGCACCAATTGTATGTAGTGACTGCCAGGTCACATAATCTTCAGCGCACAACTTTGTCATATTAATATGGAATACTTTCCACTGACTGCATAAAACACCTCTGCAGTCATTTAGTGAAAATGGATTGGAATTAATCTTAACTAAACAGCGCTTAACCTGTGATGTGTGATTACACGTGCAACAAATAATATAATACCGTGCATAAACAAATTGTGAAAAAGCCAAATGTGTTAACAAAAGGAATGAGCTGCCACAAGCTTCCCAAAATGCAAGTTACCTCCAACCTGCATACGCAGAGACGCAGGCGCACCTGACCGGCTGAGGTAAAGCAGTGAGAGGGCGGACCTCAACCGGTGCAGTCAAGGGAGTAATACTACAAGCTGCGGACGGCATTCTCGTGAGGTTTTAAACTGCATGTATCTATGTGAGTACGTGTAAGTGTAATTTTAGGCTTGCTGTAGCCGTTTTTTTAATTAAATCTTGTGCCATCTTTCGCTATTGTCCATTCTCTTTCTCTGGGGGTCCGTGTGACATGGAAGACCCTTAAATCACGGAACTTAAGGGATAGAGGAAGTATTCGGGGGATTCGTGATACAAGTGGACACGCAAGGGGTTAAAGCACAGATTGTCTCAACTGTATCCAGAAAGAGGCATTCCTTTAAGTAGGCACAGTCTGCATTAGGAACTAATATATAAGGGGAAGCTATTAAAGACCAGGAGTACTGCGCAATGGTGTGCCTCTTTATCATTTCCAGGTAGATTGGAATGTTGCAGCATTCAAGATAATCTTCAGACATCAACTTCAAGATTTGGACTCTGAGGGATTTTCAAGAGACTGTTTTTTGGTTCTTATGGACACAGTGTAATTTTAAGCGCCAGGTATCCTTTTTTCTTTACCAAGTCATTTAGTGAACCCGCGAGCCAAATCTTCATCGATCGATCACAGAAGAACAGATCGATTGGTAACTTAGCTAATTACGTATCGTTGTGTGGATTGTATTGATTCACATATTAAAGGGGGGGGGGGGAACGGGGGGAATGACCAAAAAAAAAGAGTAAAGCAGCTTGGACTGCAGCTTTAAGTGTATTCTTTGTTGCCAACATCTGTCCTGTGAGGCAGACTGCTGCCACAGCTACTAGAAGGGTTGTTTTAAAGAAGCAATCCAAGTGGGCACTTTTTTGCAGGTTTTTTATTTACATGGGTTTGAAGCAGTGGGAATCTGGAGCCGAACCCCATTAATTGCATCTCTGATCTCTGGGGAAGAAAAATAAAACACCTGCTTGAATTGCGTCTTTAAAACAAAATAAAGTGTTTCAAGTCAAGTTTCTTATATTTGAAGGATTATGCCGCTGTATTTCAGGAATCGTGGTTTGATGATTAATAAAATATTTTGTATACGTTCCACTGTAATCTAAATGTCTCCAAACTAACTGCTATTGGCAATTTTTATAAACATGAAACTTCAAATAGAAGATAAAATGCTTCTCAGCGCTAGAGACGGGCAAAACCTTAGCACAGGTTTGTGAGCTCAGATAATTGCTGACATTCCCGGATGGCAAAACGAAAAGAAGCAAACGTCAATAAAAACCACGAACACAAATATAAGAAATACAAAACAAAATAGGAAAAAGGTTGGTGAATACTGGGAAATAATGGTTATTTATAGTATGTGCATAAAATAAATCAAGAAAACTAGTATGATATATATATGTAACCCTGCTTCCCCCCCTCCCCCAGACTCTACGGTGATGTCTAGGGTGCATGGGGGCAGATTACATGCGGTGTGGTGCGTACCTGTGAGGAACAGGAGGGCCTGAGCTTCCCGCGATGTTGTGGGGGAGCCAGGACAGGGCTTCTGGGGTGGTAGCCTCCATGATCTCTTAGTGGTGCAGCGCCTCCATCTTCTATACTCCCAGGAATATGGGACAGGACCGGTATAGAAGAACCCCTTGGGTCCCAGGGTAGTACTTTCCAAGATACACAGTCTTTACGGATGAAGAATAGTCTCTTTATTTGACAGAGCAACAATATCCCAACGATAGTGGCTTCCAACAGCCGCAACACAATAGCCAGGACGGGTTATACTTCACTTGCCTTCGCCCAACTAATTCCTCCTCTCCTCCCCTCCAAGTACTCCTCCGGCAGGATGGTCTGAGTTAGGGCGTTAGCCTCGCGGTGGGTCTTGGATTCTCCCCATCACCCCAGGCAGTGGGGTGAGGGCATTGGTCCACCAAGTCTATAATTCTATCAGCTCTAATAACAGACGCTGACTCTTCCTGCTCTTCTCTCTCTTGCACTCTGCGCAGGGGGAACCGTAGTCTCCTCCAAATCCTCGGCCTATCCGCAGGATTTCGGGACTCATAGCCTATTAGCGCTCTGCATACTCCCGGCATAACCAACCGGCAGCTCCAGATGCTTGGTATCACTATCAACTCTCTCGGACTAAACTCGAACGAAAAACAACTACTCTCCGGAGTTGGCTGCTAAATATAGAGCTAGCCCCGCCCCTCGTGATGTCAACAGGACCTCCCCTCTTGCTCATGCCTGCAGCAGAGTCCAGGCCTGCGTCTATCATTCAGGATAGGGCTATGAAGGGGGGAAAACCCAGGATGATTACTGGTGCCTGATCTTAACAGGGCTTACCACAGCAGAAGGAAGATAGGTATAGTCTGTGCTGTTTACAGGGGGCTACATATATATATATATATATATATATATATATATATATAATTAATTTTTTTTTACCATAAACTCAAGAAATACACTTTGCTAGGACCTTTCATTAAGACAACCAAGATTAGCTCCCCCATTTTCCTCTCCTAGTGCAGAACTGGTGAACATGTACAGTTAACCAGATTCAGTATTTATTGTAATTAGGATCAATGTAGTATTGCATCTGTACAAGGGAAAGTTTGATGCATAACCACCTATCTGTATAACCCTAACATCTTATATCCTTTAAAATAAACAGAAGTATAGGTGCTAAATGTAACATTGGTGTGTATATATATACTTCAATAAAAATATTTTCTTGGTTATTTAGTTAAACCCTTTGGCCAAAGCGTCATAAGCCTGCATGCTAACGCCAACTTTATACTTATTACTTTATATGTTTGTCAATTGGATGTAGCATTGGGCAACCCGGTCTTTTGTTTGTATACATTGGCCATGCTCAGTAGCACTCTTATTGACATATATATATATATATATATATATATATATATATATATATATATATATATATATATATATATATAGTGCAGAATAAATGAGTTCTTCAGTATTAGGTGATACCTTTTTTATTGGACTAACAATTTATGTCATAGGACAAGCTTTCGAGAGCTCTCCTCTCTTCTTCAGGTCAAGCAATACTGATTTACACAGGAATCAATGGCTAAAACATTGTATAGAGAGAGAGAAAAAAAAACAGATATTTACTGTAGATAAGGTAGGGTGTTAAGTGTTTGAAGCCAGGAGACAGTGTCAAAGAAAGGTGAGGCCCAGCATCCCTTCCCCTCCCCACCTTTCTTTGACACTGTCTCCTGGCTTCAAACACTTAACACCCTAC
The DNA here is from genome assembly GCF_040206685.1 of Ascaphus truei. Taxonomy (NCBI): domain Eukaryota; kingdom Metazoa; phylum Chordata; class Amphibia; order Anura; family Ascaphidae; genus Ascaphus; species Ascaphus truei. Next base: position 53,444,760 of record NC_134485.1, read on the forward strand.
CTTATCTACAGTAAATATCTGGGGGTTTTTCTCTCTCTCTATACCCTGTTTTAGCCATTGATTCCTGTGTAAATCAGTATTGCTGACTTGAAGAAGAGAGGAGAGCTCTCGAAAGCTTGTCCTATGACATAAATTGTTAGTCCAATAAAAAAGGTATCACCTAATACTGAAGAACTCATTTATTCTGCACTATCGCAACTGGACTAACACGGCTATTTTCTGCTTTATATATATATATACAAAAATATATATATAATACATACATATAATGTGGTGGGTGTTGGAGTTAGAGTGTGCTTGGAATGTGTGTGTTAATGTGTGTGTTAATATGTGTGTTAATGTGTGTTAATGTGTGTGTTAATATGTGTGTTAATGTGTGTTAATGTGTGTGTTAATATGTGTGTTAATGTGTGTTAATGTGTGTGTTAATGTGTGTGTGTGTTAATGTGTGTGTGTGTGTGTGTGTGTTAATGTGTATGTGTGTGTGTGTGTGTGTGTGTGTGTGTGTGGATAATACTTACATATTTTGTAGTGGTTTATAAAATGCAGTAGATTTAACAATGCTATAACGTTAAATAAAATCTGCCATTTTTCTTTGTGCCGCTCCTATGAGACTTACAAGCAGGCATTAATGGATGTTATCATGTAGTTAAAACACTGGACTTGGCTAATCTACACTGGCATGAGACATTTATTTGTTATAATTACTGTACCACTTTTTAAAAGCTTCAGCCTTCTGTCGAGAATGACAGTTTCTCGTTATATTTAACCCAGTCATTGTTAAAATGACCTGCCAAGCAAAAAAAATAAATTGTTACAGAATTGTGTGGTTTTTTTTTTAATAACTACTGTATAACAATCTTGAAATCAAGAGATATTAAGTGACCACGTGCCATTCTACAACATGAAATGTGTAAAGTCCACACAGGAGCCAAAAAGACATGACCAACTTATTCATGTACTTTTCTACAATAAAATTAAATTATTCTTAGAATTAACCCTTTTATTTCATGTGAAAATGTTCCAATTTTTTTTTACAGAGTTCAGTATAATTCTAATTTTATCTGATACTTCTGTCCTGATACGTTTGAGATACTGATAGCCTCATAAGTACTTTATACAAATAGACAAAGAAAAACAGGTGCATTCAAAGTTTCTCTTTAAATACAAGAGTTCATGAACAGTCTTCTGAGGAAATAGGTAAAGATTGAAAAAATAAATAAAACATATACAATTAAAGCGCTAAAAGTGAATATATATTGACCTAATCAGTGTTGCATAAATTTAAATTAGGAAACAGTGCATAAATAACAAAGTCCTCCAAATCGTGGATAATAATTAGGTTCTGCAAAAAAATGTGTTAAAAAAATCCCCAAAATGGGAGGAAAGTCTCCTTTAATATAGGATAGTTGAGGCTCCTGTCAAAAATAAAAATCCCAGTACAGGAGAATCTCAGAAAGACTAATTGAATAGCTGAAAGAGTATGTAAAAATCCCATATCAAAGCAGTCACATATATGATATAGATAGAAGGCTCATCTAATACTCAAAGGGTGAATCAAATCTGTACCATGTGCTGGATGAAAGCTGACTTTGTCCTCTGTGATTGCTTGTTCTAGCACAAACCCTTCTGCTTACAGTACATCACTGGATCTCTCCTCACAGCTCCCTCTCATCCCATGTTTCTCTCAGCACACACCTCTTCCTCTGATTGGCTATCCCTGGCTTCCCAACCTGTTTCGAGACTATATTTGTCTCTTCATCAAGATTTGACTCATCCACTATTTATACAAAACATTTATAAACCAAAACCATGTCCAAAACCAAAACCATGTCCAAAACCAAAACATTGTTTTTTTAGAATTAAAACCAAAAACATTTGTGAAAGTGGCAACTGTTAGGCTCAGATTCAGAGAGCTCTATAAAGTCAGGGCAGATAATATCTTGTTATCAAAATCAGTAGTGGATGTTAGGATCCTTGACGTTAATGCAAATCCACAAACAACAGCCGTTGCATAGGCTTAACGAGAGAGGGACTACTCTTTGCTAGAGTCCTAAGTGCTATATATACATACCACTACAAACACACCTTTGGGTACGACCTAACTAACGTCAGGTTAAATCTGTGTCAACTATAATGGTGTTTTATGGATAGTCCTGGTTAGAAGGTACAGTACACCTCTTTTGTGTATAAGTAGTACTAACTGTTATTATAGTTGACGTATTACCATACAAAAAAAGTGGGAATGCAGACGTTCCTAGAATTAAGTGAGGAGCTTGACCTGCCAAACACACATTGACATCAACATATACAGTTGAGACACTACGTCTCCTCGATCCAGACAAAAGGAAGTACAAATACAGTAGGCCTCTAACACACCTTTTAGAATCTGTACATTATAAGGGAGTATCATAAAGTTATAATTGCTCAACTATGTCAAATTCTATTACTACAAACCAAAGAACAAACAAATACAAATTTATTAGAGTGGGAAAAAGATATAGGCAGTCCCCTGGATGATGGAGAATGGGAAGATATCTACGACAGAATAGCCAGAACATCTAGATGTTCAGTAGTTAGACAAATCAACCTAAAAATTCTGCATCAATGGTATTATACCCCTGCCCACCTTCATTCATTCTCCCCAACAGCCTCCCCCCTTTATTGGTAGTGTAACTGTGGCCAAACAGGCACCTTTAAACATATTTGGTGGTCATGCCCTAAAATTGTATTATTCTGGGGTAAGGTCAGAAGATTAATTTAAAAAGTGATAGGATTAGATTTACCACGGAAAAATGAAAACTGTGCTAATACAGAGGTCGTGGAGGATGTGGAAAGGAATATAGATCTCTTGATAACTCGTATTCTATCGGCAGCCAAAGCAGTGATTGCAGGACACCGGAAGCAGACTTACCCACGACTATCACAGTAGTCGTACACAAAATAAATGATATAATTACCATGGAAAAAAATCTCTATCTTAATTCAAGACAGAAACAAAAGATTCCTGACAATTTGGGATCCATGGGTGACTTACTGGGCACAAAATCAAACTTGATATCTGGACGATAGCTCCAAGGTTGTGTAAGCTGATTTAAGAACTGTTAATGGAACAATAATGCTGTATGTCATTATGCATGTTTGCCAATAAATGACCAAATGAAAATGATTACCCTCCCCACCCACCACCTTTCTGTCTTCAGTTTTCTGTACCCCACACCCCCTCCCCATTTATAATTTGTAAAACCAATACAATTTAAGTTTAAAAAAAGTGTGGTAATGAACTCCTATCGTATAATAAATTTAAATAAACTACAAAAATCCCTACCTACTGATAAGAGGCAGTGCACCCCAGGAGAAAGGGTAACATGAAGAACAAAAGAAGAAGGTCCCAGAATCTCCAAATATTGGGGCACTCATGGATAAATGCAAAAAAAAAATCAAAAATTATTTATTGTAGCAAGGTTACAGGCTATGACACAAAATTAAAACCATTAAATACACAGAAAAATCCCCCACTGCTGATCCAAAATATACTCAATGAGATGCAAATAAATAGAGAACCATAGATCCCGAGGGTTATGCATGATGCTACCTCAGGAAGTTCAGATGACTGTAACCAGGTACTGTACTGATGGTTCATAAACAAAAAGTTGATGCATTAACACTGCATTAGTGAACTTTGAAGATACCTGTTAGCACTTATTAAAGTGTTAACTTCGGGTAATGCCTCATTAAGTCAATTATGGACCTTTGTGGATCTGAACCTTAGTATTTTCACTGACTGACCAGCATAAGGCACGAAGCAAGCCTACCTGTGACTCATTTCAGATGTAACAGTGTTTCCTCCCCAATCTTATATTGGCCCCTTACGTGAGGAAACTGCCCCATGTTACATGTACTATAGTGTGGTGCACCTGCTGGCTTACAGAACTCCTGAGTCTTCCGTGGTGATATGGGGAAATACATCAGGACTGGCTCGTGAGGTAATGCTGAGAACTACTCACTTCTGGTACAGCGCCTCCATCTCTTCCAGGTCCCCACGACAGCAGGGAGGAGTCTCTGGAAGAGAACCTCTGGGTGCAGCTTCTCTCTGAATGACTCCACTCTCAGGCAAGAAGGTTCTTTCAAATTGGACATTTTTTATTGTCATCTTTAGTAGCAGACGGCCCATCATTGCGGCCGGTCTCTAGCCGCACATCATAAAGGTTACCCATCTCAAGGAAGTCCCTGGACACCACTCCTAGTCAGGGCCCTAGAAGCTGTCCTTGCCCTTCCCTTACTCTCTAATAGAGTAAGAGGAATAGTCTGCCCACCTCTTCCCTAAGGGAGGGCCACAATCCTTGCCAGAGCCCTGGCACTGTGTTGGGTCAGACAGTCTCATTCAAGTGGGATGAGACACTCACACACACTAAATTCAGGAGTGATGCATACTATATAGCTCCAGAAGGCACCACCCCTGTGTCACTAATTGGACACAGAGCATGATGTCACTTCCTTCACTACACAATACACATCACAGGGGATGAGGGCAAACCTCATGATTACTCCTGACAAACCTGCCCTTTTAACAAGAATTATTGCACAGGGGGAGAGAGGCATGTAATCCCAAAATTACACAGGGCTACAATCTTCCTCTGGTGGATCCAATGGTCCCCACTTGGTCCTAAATTTCAAACAGGCAACTGCAAAACATACAGGAAACAACAATATAATCAATACAAAAATACATTGGCACACACCATACATAATTCAACATAATGCCTTATCACCATAACCGCATTACTGTATTCATCCCACCTCCTCACTAACTCCTCATGGCTTTCTTCAGCCGAGTATTCACCCACATCCCACCAGTGATCAACTACATCTCCCCGCATTAATATAAATTTGGTGCGGTCCAACCACTCAGAATACCCCTCATACAACAGAGCCCACCACTTGGTGCTATGCTCCGAGGACTGCTTCTTTACTGCTAACGCAGTCTAAGATTCCTCGGTCTCTCCACCAGAAGAGACACCAGATGTAGTAATTGAACAGGTGGCAGTCCCATAGCATTTTGGCCTTCCCCTTACAATATGGGTATAATTTGTGGGATTCATTTTCGGGGGTGTCACAGCAGGTATTACTTCCCTCCCCGACCCCTCATCAGACGTAAAACAGTCCCCCCAGTCCATGGCCGACCCAGGCCCTTCCTCCGATGTGTCCCGTGACTCCCCAGACCACCCTTGGCTCGATCGGGACCCAGAGGGAGATGTGACAGGGGCAGGGATAGGGGCAGTGGCCTTGGGCAAAGGGAATGGGGAAGTGTCCTTACATTGTGGTATCATAATTAACAGCTTGGTTATGCTGCAACCCGTTGTGACGTGGGGCAGAGCAGGCTCACCCCTCTTTTTGTTGCCTCGATTCTTCACCGCTTGCCGATACCTGTCCATTTCTTCCTGGGACAGACTGGTACTGATCAGCTGCGATGACGGATGCTCCCGGTCGGCTCCGCTGTGGCCACCGGAAGTGATGTCATCATTCCCTCGTGAGGGCGCGCCATCTTGGGTGGGGTCCCACACCTGAACTTCCTCCTCCATCTCGACGTCCAGCACCGGATATTCGATGTCGCCCCTCAGCTCCACTTGGGCCTTGGCCGGGCCTTTCTCTTTGGCCGCCTCCATCGGAGCCTGTAGGAGGTAAGAGGGTATCTCACCACTCCGCTGGCTTGCGATGGGATCCTCTTCTTCCGACACGCTGGGAGTCGCCACGGCCGTGGGACTCTTCCGCTGCTCCGGTCGCACCAGCACGTGCTTGCGGGGAATTTCTATACTCAACTCCTCGAGATCACTGGTAAGTAGATTTTCCTTCTTTTCAGCACCGCTGTAGTGGCCCGCCGGTAGGCGCATCACCACCGATGCACGGCTTCCGTTGTCATCGTCCGACGAGGCGGATGCCAATTGTGGTAAGGGTACCTCCGCAGAGGACCGACAGCGAGGTTCCAGGTTCTCGCTGCGGTTGCAGGCCTCAGCGCCATCCTTCTTAGGCACCATCATTAATAGCGATCCCCATTCTCCGGGATCAACTTCCTCTTTCTTGATTTTTGGCAAGGCCCCAGCCGTCAGCATGGCTGTATCACCCCCCGCCTCCGCGTGCCCAGGCACGAACGGCTCCATGGCCCACAAGTAATGGATGCCGCATTGAGGGCATCTCGCCGAGATGCTGGCTTCTCCGCCCGGTAGCCTGCACTGCATACATAGGCACCGCAGAATCTCTCTATCACCCGTCTTCACTACCAGAAAGCCTCCTGGAAGTTGGTAAGGGTGTATGTCAAAGTCCGCCATGGCACAATTAGTAGTTGCACTGGGTAAGGGAGACACACGGCACAGCAGTCTCTCTTGCTCACCAGCTCTTCACAACTGAGGGACAGGAAGCGCACATCCGGCTCCTCCCTCAGTCAGTTCAGTCTTCCATTGGCAGATGCAGGGACCCCTCCCTCTGGTGGAGATTAGAGGAGGGTCCCACAGCTTCACATCATGACCCAGAACTGACTCTGAGCCTGTCATACCCCAGGAGGGCGCGGCCACTGCTTTCGTGCCACTTCCCCGATCAGGGTGGGGTTCTCTTTTTCGCGCCACTCCTGGCCAGGATCCTGCAAAATCATTTTCTGCACACAGCCCACGCGGTCTCCCAGGGAAGTGGGAGCCGCCATTTTGGATCGCTCTGCAATCCCTACTAACAGCAGTTGTGACTTGAGTAGTAATCACGCCTGGCAATCAGATACTCCATCAGGCTTCTTACACCTAATTGCAATGTCCTCACAGCTATCCTCCAGGGTTGCACCCTGGGAATTCAGGCAGGACAATAAAGTTGCGGCCACAGCTTTCGCGCCACTGCACAGCCTACTCAGTATAGGCGTCTCCGCACACGGTTCCTCCGCTGTCCACACAGCACGTGCGCTTCCCATCTCTGGCGCAAACCGCCATTTCGGACACTCCGCACCGCGCGGGACCTCATCACTTATAGTCGCCATCTTTACATTTTCTTTGCAATCGCACATGGTGCTCCTCTGCTGGGCAGTCGCCATTTTGATGCAATAAAGTATGCCAGTGCACCTTTTCATGTATCGTAAGTGTGTCTTTCTCAGTTGTGTTGCACTACCTCAGGCTAGGCTAAACTCTTTCTGTGTATGCTGTACACGGTATCAGTCCAGTATACGTGCTCTGTGGTTAGTAGTCTGGTTACTGGCTAGAAGTACTCTGGGCTTCTCCATGCAATACTTAGGGCGTCACATACTGTTGGCTACACCTAGCGCAGACCCTCCCAGGAGTTCCTGACCCGCGTTAACCAGGCTAACCCTAAGGCATCCTACGACTAGCTGCCTCAAGGTGACTAGAACAGCAATAGCCCTGTCTCCAGATCTACTTTACACCATACAGGGCCCCAGGGTGTGCTTTGCGAGCAGACATCCCACCCTTGACTAACCCTAGGCTCCCTTCCATTCTGCAGCACTTTCCTGGTAGCATACATGTTCCTTTCCTCAGTACGCCTAGCTAAAGCCTGTCCTGATGTGCATCTCAGCAGCGCCTCCAAAAATGTAACAGTGTTTCCCCCCTCCCCCCCCCGAATCTCATATTGGCCTCTTACGTGAGGAAACTGCCCCATGTTACATGTACTATAGTGTAGTGAACCTGCTGGCTTACAGAACTCCTGAGTCTTTCACGGGGATATGGGGAAATACATCAGGACTGGTTCGTGAGGTAATGCTGAGAACTACTCACTTCTGGTACAGCGCCTCCATCTCTTCCAGGTCCCAACGACAGCAGGGAGGAGTCTCTGGAAGAGAACCTCTGGGTGCAGCTTCTCCCTGAATGACTCCACTCTCAGGCAGAAGGTTCTTTCAAATTGGACATTCTTAATTGTCATCTTTAGTGGCAGACTGCACAATACTTGCCAGAGCCCTGGCACTGTGTTGGGTCAGACAGTCTCATTCAAGTGGGATGAGACACTCACACACACTAAATTCAGGAGTGATGCATACTATATAGCTCCAGTAGGCACCACTCCTGTGTCACTGTAATTGGACACAGAGCATGATGACACTTCTTCCTTCTACACAATACACATCACAGGGGATGAGGGCAAACCTCATGATTACTCCTGGCAAACCTGCCCTTTTAGAAGGGATTATTGCACAAGAGGAGAGAGGTATGTAACCCCAAAATTACACAGGGCTACACAGATAACAATTAACTGTGGCTAATTTCAGTAGCTGTCCCACAAAGTTTACACAGTAGATTCTATTGATCAATGTCTCCTGGCTGAAAAACTGGTGTAAACAGCACTCAATTTCTCAAAGTACAAGAATGTTATGAAAAGAAATTGGTGTTTTTTTCTTTAATATATAATATTTATAAAGATATGTTAATATACATTTTCCAGTTAATAAACCGGACTATTTAAGTTGACAATCTGGTACACAAAATGCCAGCCCTTTTCTGTTATATGTGATTGTTTTCTTCACTCTATTTATTTTTATTTATCACAGTTAATATTTTTTTACATCTTGAGTTATACGCTTGCTGATCGTCTTGCACTGATCTGCATATTTTACTCTTGTTATTGTGTGTGTAGTTTTGTGTGTATATATATATATATATATATATATATATATATATATATATATATATATATCTTACCACCTACCCTGTTCTTTTCCCTCCTGGCTATCGTAGTTAGAATCAAGCCTCCTCCCTTAATCTCTTTTCATTGCCCCTTCCTCCCCCCAGATAGCTCAGTTGGTCCCCTTCCCCCTCACCATTTCCCACGCCGCCATTCCCAGCTCTGTCTGAGTCCGCAGTAATGAGTAAATTGAGTAGGCTGTATTTATAGGATAAAACTAAAGGTACTGATTGCTTATATTTGTACTTGATTCCTGGGGGTATTAAATCTGAGCAAGTGGTACTTTAGAAAAACCATGAATAATTGTGTGATCAGTTTGGATCAAAGTGTTCCTATGACAACTCAAAGGCCTCTCACATCCTTTAGTTTCTTCCTTTTCTGTGGTGTCCCCCTGCAGCAAGCTAAGCTTTGCACAGACAGCATTCCCTCTCCCCTCTCCCTCCCCTCCTCCTGCGTGAGAGTCTCACAGGGTTGTATGTGCATTGTTCGGAAGATTTCCTCACGGTCATGTTGCCAAATTGCAAACTTAATGGATGACAATTTTCTTTTTAAATATTAATAGTGGGGCTACAAGTACAACACAAGCTCCTAAAAAGAGGGTTAAGCTTGTGCAAACGGAAGTAAATAACAGAACAGCAGTGAAAGGTTCCCTATAGTTTGCACTCAGATATAATTCTAGATATATAAAATAGAATTATATTTGAGCATTGAGTGTAAACTATAGGAGATTTTTCCACTGTTGTTTTAAATATTAATACACCCCAATATCATTTGTTTTACAAGATTTCTTGCACTGGAGCGTACACTGACATCCTGACTGTTATACCATATCCTGTTTAAAAACAAGAGCAATAATGTATTAATGAATATAAATGTATTGACAACTGTATCATTTTCCGCACACATTAAGTTGCATGGTAACAGGAAAAATATTTACATTTTTGAGAATTTTATGCTGTCTTAATAGAGATGTAGCAGGTGTTATTACTCCCATTACTGCATGATATTAGGTTACCACTTGTGTAAGTTGTAATATGCAATTAAAACCTTTCACACATTCTAATATCATATAAGGATTCACTTTAACCCATGTCAATCGGGACTAAACAGTAACTAATATAGCTGTAAATGATACAGATGTAATAGCTCAGCAAGTAGAATACTTTCTGTTAAGTAACAATTAGTAGTACACAATGAAGGCTTGTTACATACAATATTCCATTCTAATGTATAACTTCCCGTTTTACAGAAAGAGTATATAACTTTCAATGTAACAATTTTTAAATGGACTCGGAATAATAATTTAAAAAAAACTCTTTAATCCTGGAGTACAATAAAGGCTTTGAGACCCTACGGTATTTGTGCACAGTACTTAAAGTAAACCTAGTGCCACAATGTACAAATCCTCATAGAATCCTCATACAGAGCAGATTAAAATAGGGGATTTCATTTGTGCTTTGGGTACCAGACTTTGAAAGGTCAAACTTGACTGGGGTACCCACACAATGTCATAGCTATCAAAATAAACGTTGCAGGGATTAACCTTGAAACTATTTTAGGGCAGATAGGGTAACCAGATCTATAAAAAATCAGGGCTAATTACCAGGGTTAGACTTTGTTGTGATTTATCCCCAAACCAGCTTTACACTTCTCCTATGCTGTAGATAGTTTTATGGCTATGCACATCTGTACTGTCAGCAGCCCGTGTGTAAGGCAGGGTTAACTGGGCTCCAAAGAGTCCCTTCAGAGCTCCTCATTCTTCAATCTTCTCCTGCAGGTGGGGCTTTTCCTTTCTGTCACACTCTGAACTTCTGATGCTCAAGGGATGGACAAATAGAATCTGTAACTTTTCATTGGTTCTTCTCAGAGAGAGAAAGCTGTGTACAGAGCGACTTGTCTAATTTGCTTATGATGGCTGCTCCAACATAGAGGCTCATGGAAGCTGTAGTTTCCCTAACACACTGTATATTCATGATATACAAAATGTAGTGTATATACACTGCTGTAACATTACACTTCTAACAGGGATCACAGTGTCTGCTGCAAAGAAGGGCATTAACTGCATTTAATTTAAATGCCTTTGGTCAAGCGCGGGGCCTCTGTAACTGCCACACACTCCCCCCATAAAATCACGTACCCCCCAGTTTGCACACCCCTGGTGTAGAGGATGGAGGAGGGCTGTAGAATCTATTGTTGGTGTGTATATGCAGTGTGTGGGCTTACAGGGGGCTGCAGTGTGCGTTTTATGGGTGTAGAGGGGGGCAACAGTCTGTTTTGTTGTGCATGTGTCTGCAGTGTGTTTTGTGGGTGTAGAGGGGGGATGCAGTGTGTGTGTCATCAGTGTGTGTTTTGTTGGGGTAGAGGGTGGAGGAGGGCTGCAGAGTGTGTTTTGTGGGTGTAGACGGGGGCGGCAGAGTGTGTTTTGTGGGTGTAGAGGAGGGCTGCAGAGTGTGTTTTGTGGGTGTAGAGGGGGGCTGCAGAGTGTGTTTTTGTATATAGAGGGGGGTTGCAGAGTGTGTGTGTTTGTGTGTATAGAGGGAGGGCTGCAGAGTGTTTATATACAATTTCATTTTATTAAACGTGCAGTTAAAGCATAAGAATGTAGGTGATCATACTGATAAAATTCAATATGACTACAAAAGTGTCTTATCTTTTTTATGAAAAATGTAAAAATAAAAGTTGAAGAGTTGGAAGAGATGAAGGCCTGAGGTGAAGCCGAGAAACTTTAACCCAGCCAGGGCATTATTGGCCAGTAATGCCCCATTCTTCAGGAATTATTACATAAATAATGCAAGAAAAGAGATTACACGTGTACTAGCATTGTTTTTAATAGTATTTGAGGTATTTTTGCAGTAATAAAATGATAGCGTTAATACATGCGAGTGGTAATGTGAGTGATAAGGGCAGATACATATGACTTTTTTTAATTGCATTTTCTGCAATCCATTCCTTGTTTCTTTTTGTATGTGACTTGGTAACATGTTTAAGGGGGCAAAATATACATTTGTAAGGATAATTTAAATTTTGTTCATAGTAACTAAGAATAAAAAAAAACAGAAAAATTACATGATTATTTGCTGGTTAATTGTTTTGGGTTTCTACCACTGAATGTGACCTTTATAGCAGAAGAGATGTAAATGAAATGTGATTGTAACCACTGATTTGTTCACCTCCCCATTGGTAAACGCTTCACCCAACTTGACAAATTGGCTGTTTTATGACAAATGCAATAAGATTACCTACCAATAATGTAGTGAGTCTTCAATCCCTTTACAGTATATGGAACAGCCTGAAATACAGAATAATGCTTTTGATTGTTTAATATGGTGTCATACTGTAGGTGTAATCTTTGGATGACTGGGTTACTAAATTCATTAATGGAAAGAAAAAGGATACAGCGATGAGTGTGCATATTCACAAGGCTGCATGCCGTTAAGGCCCTGAGCATACAGGGGGATTGTGAGAGGCGGTGCAGCTGCCTTGGAAGGAGATGTATGAGCCAGAACTGCAAAACTTCTTGGTACAAAAATGTATTATTGGCACATTAAAAACAGTAAGAGAACACTCTTACGCGTTTCGCGTGGTCACCCACGCTTTAAGGCCCTGAGAACAAAGTGCCATCCTTTCCATTTACTGTTTCTCAGGTTTTGGTGCATATTTTTGTGAAGCAAACCAACAAGGATGACATTTTATGGCTATTACATGGTCATAGTGCAGGGAAAATTGTGGCAGGGAAATTCAAACTGTAGACTTTCATCAAATTGGTAATATCCCTGCTATAGATATAGCAAGACTTAATGTGTCCGGCACTGGGCTCAAGCTGGGTGACCAGGACCGTGGCTGTTCAGTGGAAAACAAAAGAATGTAGTACACATGATCACATGTACGAGCAGAGAAATGTGAAAAAGCTTTAAGTCTATATTTACTGTTATGCCAAAAGGTGTCATTCAGCACCAGAATGTATCCTATGGAATAAGACAAATTAAGTACATATGGCCCTGAATCTATTTTTTCGTATCTTTACTTTGTTTGTTTTCCATCATACTTCAATTGAATTTGATTTTGTCTGTTTGAACAGAAGCAGTGAAAAATAATAATAGATGAATTCTGTGTGCGTGTATGAGGATGCCAGAGGATTGAATTCTGCTGGGATTTGAGGAGAGAATCCAGTCTAGCAAGGAATGGTTGTGAGATTTCAGGTTTGTCCATGTGGGTTGGGAAATTAGTTGCGTTAGGTTAAGTGACTTGAGTTGTATCTGGATTTTGTGGTTTTTAGGGTCGAGCCAATTGAAGTTGAAATCCCCAAGAACTAGCAGCTCACTCTTCTCATTCTGAGAGGAAATGGAGCCAAGAAACTGGGTGATATCAGTCAGGGACTGTAGAGGGGCTTTAGGGTAGATGCAGCAACCAAGATGGGCTTAGAAATTGGAGGCAGATTTGACTAACTAGGATTTCAAATGAGGGTGGGCTTGGTGGACAATTTAACAGTGTAAATTGTAAGGTGTCTGCAATATAAAATAACACCCCTCCTCCTCTCTTTGACCTATCTTTCCTAGAAATGGAGTATCCCAGAATGGCAATATTTGCATCGGGAGTTTTAGGGGTTAGCCATGTTTCTGTGAGAATGGTGGCTTTGGGTTTATGCATAAGGCACCAAGCCCTTAGTTCATCCAGTTTGGGCAGCAGGCGCCGGATATTTATATGGGTGACAGATAAGCCCTTTTGAAATTTGAAGGGGGGTATTCTCAGGGGTATGGGACAGAGTTGAAAAGGGAGGTCCAGGTTAGGTTCAATATCACCTGCTAAAGAGAGTAATAGTATGAGTAGAAATTTGAGTACTGTAGTTGTTTGCAAGTTGTACATTTGTGATGTTTGCCATTAGAGTGAGCGGTGGTTGGTGTGCTGGTTTTCAGGGTTCTCCACCAACATTCAGTAGATAGTGCAAGGCTTTTGAGTAATCCAGGGTGTATGGTGATGTTGGAAACTAAACTTGTGAGGGCTGGATAGCTGCTAACCAGGTAGAGTTGTGTGATTACCAAGAATCCCTTCTGATGTGGAAGCACTGTTTGCTTAGTGATAATGGGGAAAGACAGGGTTGCAGACCTGTCTGAGACATGAAAATACATCACAAGTTATATTTTTATTTACTGTACAATGTACACTGGAGGGTTTTTCCCACTTTTTTTTTTACCCACTTTAACTGTTTTAATGTGGTAAAGGTAGGAATCGAGATCAGGCATCCCAGGTAACCTCCTAGATATTACATTATATACCTAATCAACATGGCTACTTGCCTTAAACAGAGGCTCCACTAGGCTGCTTGCTCCCTAAGTCTAAGCGCCACCTGCTGTAAGCTCTGTTAACCTATTTAATGTCCTTTAACCAAAAATATTATAACGATAATCCCAATGCCTATCCACTAAAGACGATAAACTAGAGTTCATCTTTGAAATAGCAAATAGATAACCTTAAACTGACTTTAGGCATAGGCAAATAAGATGCTAATGTCCCATTAGCCTAGTATCTCCAGATCCACTAAACTCTGTTAAGGTTTGTGCAGGGAAATAACGTTATGATAAATCAGTCACACCTAAACTTTCCGTTAGTCACAACCAGATCATGATTGCCAGACCATGGACGTTACATCTAAGCAATGCACATGCATTATATGGCTGGAACGCACCTTAATTGGAACACAGGTTGGATTTTTACCAATGTGCATTGCATTGGTTATAGTGTCTCTGCACTACAGGCCCATATTTCCCAATAGGCCCACTAAGCCCAGGCCAAGGGCAGCAAAAACAGGGGTGGGGGGCAGCACCTTGACACTGCCACCATTTACCGCTTACGGAAGATTTCAGAGGGCTGGTGCTCTTTCGTCACCCTTCTCCTCCAGTTTGGCGACACGTTGCTATGACAACACAACACCACGGCATCACGTTGCCATGACAACGTGACGTCGCTGTGTCATTTGCCGCTGCGACGCTGGAGGAGGAGGGCGGTGGCTAAAAAGTGAGTGCCTAAGTTCACACCATTTTTAAAACCGGTCTTGCGCATTATTAATGTTCCTGCTGCTACATAAATCGCTTTGAGGCTACTTTTGCTAACAGACACTAGTTTTGAATATAATTAGCTTAATAGTTACCCATTAAACTCATGGAAAATATTGTCCATTACCTATTTAGGTCATCTCATTATATTTGCACAGATTTAACAGAGCTTAGTGCATCTTGACCTAATTCCTTAGATCATATTTTTGCTTGCTCCTTGGCCTGGATGTTGCAAGGCCATTGGCCTAGTTACATATTTTTCAAACGTTGCTATTCTCAGCAGTTGATATGCAGATGATGTAAGGAGCACACGATCTGGTTGGAGCAAAGAGAGGACCCAAGGATTCCTTGATAAAGAATGCTAACACGTTCGAAACGCGTTGGATTTTAATGTCTTGATGACTCAATAAATTTATATTCTTTTGTTACCTGGGGTCCTCTCTTTGCTCCTACCGGATCGTGCGCTCCTTACATCATCTGCATATCAACTTCTCATCTTGGAAGCCACACATCCATCCAGCCACACCAGGAGTCGGGAGTAATCATTGGTTTTTGCTACAGGGGTATCCTCCAATTAGATTGATGGTGGGGGCTTTCCTTGCTTCCTACTACCCGTCTTAAGGGGGTTAAAATGTACCCATAATTGCTGGCTATATTACCAATAAGTTTAATCAATTCTATATTACATTATTCTCCTTGGACTGTGGTTTTGGTGTTATTGGATATTCTACCTGGCATTTGAGCGCGCCTCACACTCTCATCTACCTATTCTCAGCAGTTAACTTCTAGTCTCCCTCAAAAAACAAACAAAAAAACGCCCCATACCTATAACTTGCTATGAGATATGGTCAAACCTAACAATAGTACACTTTAAGGACCACCAAAGTAGATATTGGGTGCCATTTAACACACCATATATACAATAAGTACCTTTACACATATAATTGCAATTTACAGAGTAATTGCCACATGGATATGGTTATGACTACAACCAGACAGTCATACTCTTAATTAAATGTATATGATAATACAGTTCTCTAGAAGACCCAATCTATATTTTAAAAATATATAGAAAAAATGCTTAAAAAGCATTAGCATTGCAAATCAGAATAATGTCAGCTCAGACCTACCCCTATAATGGAAAGTATCAGTAATATTATATTTGTAAATACCTGTATGGAGTATGCTGCTAGGGAAAAATAATTGACCATACAGTACATTTATGGAAAGCAAATATACAAATTCTTCCACATTGGCAATATAATATTAAAATGTTAAATTCTACATATAGATCCTAATTTTTGTAACAAAGAAGTCATTTAGTCTTCATGTCATGGGACGAGTGCAGTGTTTATATAAACAATTAGAATGGATTTGAGATTAAAAATGATTAAAAAAAAATGTTAAAAAGTACCAATGGATTTCACTGGACATTCCCAATCAGCTCAAGCAGCAACAGAATAATCTATAATGAAGGACTGCTGCTGATTACTGAAATGGCTCACATTAGATATCTTAAAGATTAAACATTTCAGGCATCAAGAAACGCTCTTGATTGTGTTTACTTTAGGTTCCATTCATATTCATGTTACACAAGACATGAATATAAATATTTAGTATCTTCATACAATGCAGCTTGTTAATTTTCAGAGGGGGAGTTACATTTTTGAGAAAACAAATACTTCACCCTAAACCAATGCACGTGCATTGCAAGATTTTGGAGGAAGTAGTTTTAGTCCAGACTCATGAAAATAACACAATTAAAACAAATAGCTTGGGGAAACGTAAATGCACATTGAAATTTGGGAACATAATGGGTAATGAAGATGCTAGTAGTCTCTCTTCCCCCGACCCCCGAAAGTAGGAAACCTGGGACATCCAACTAATGGAAATTACGTTTTGTTTAACAATAAATATCACCTGTATGTAAGATAATTATCAGTAAGGATGTCCTAAAATGTAACTAAAAAAGGTTATGTCAAACAAAACAATTTCAAATTAAATTATTTGCATGTTCACAACTCCACAAATAAAGTCATTGCGAAGATACAAAATGATGCTTTCTAATAAAGCTGGAACAGAAGATCAGGAGCACACACATATCCAGGTGTATATAAAAATAAGAAGACACATACGGAATAGTGCAATAAAGTTATTGCGCTATAAGTCTCTTCTTATTTTTATTTACACCTGGATATGTGTGCGCTCCTGATCTTCTGTTCCTGCAATTCTTACATGGACGTGGATTGAGTCCACTTCTGGAGCAGCACTATTTCAGAGGACTGTATACATTTATCATTCATATTTTCACCAGTGTGTTCACATGGTTTAATTTTAAATGGTATTTGCGCTTGATTTTTCTGCTTTCTTTCTAATAAAGCTGTTGCATTTACCAAATTCCATCTGTTAGAAATGCTAGTTGTCAGAATCACATTGCATTAGGGAATCTCTGATGTGAGATAGGCCTGTAAAAGTACTATGTTATTAAAAGAAGTGTTAATTATATTACTTTTGAACATGGGAGAAAGCTGGTCCACTCCACCCTGCATGAAGTCAATTCTTTAACAGATGGCAGATATCTGTTATTTATTTGCATTTAAATTGAAAAACAGTTTTCATATTCATGTTAAAGATGTAATTGTATTTCTCATCACATATTTGTACAAGTCTATTCAATGGAGATTAAAATTCACTGTGAAAAAAAATGATAGAGATACTCAGGACATAATAAAAATAATATTGACAATTCCAAACCTAGAACATGCTAAGTAGATTTATACCAGAAGATACACATTAAAAGCACTTTGGTAGGTGCATAAAAAAAGTTTGATTTTCTTCGGAGGCACCATTCTTAAAGCAGGAATCATGAACTTGTCAACTAATCAACTGTATTGCTAGTTGCCATCATACAGGAATGGAAAAATCCCTAGTGCCTAAAATGTTAGTTCTGGTGCTTATGCTGCACAGTGCTAACTGGCCTGTTAGTCACTGCTACGACCGTCAACAGTGCACCCAAACTTGCTTTGCTAGTATGAGCACAAAGCATGATTGTGCTTGTGCGTCGCAATGTAAGATCATGTACCTTAAGGTTCTTGAAACCCTAAGCAGGGAGACCTTTGCTACCATCATGGAAAGACTAGACAAGTTACCCATACATGAACATTAAACTGTTTCAGCAACGTCATTCTTTTCAGAAGTGCAACTCATAACCTCTGTAGTGAAATTCAGATGGAAAATGTCAAGGTTGGGCTTTAAACCATTGAGACTGTGATGGTGGATGGAGTAGAAATTACATTAAATAAATAATATTAACTTCAAAAGCACACCAAAATAAATATAAAGAGAAAATAACAGATGAAATAAGTAAATTCTAGCATGGCTGGCCCTGGGTTATCTGTAGTCTTAATACCCCAAAGTTAAGAATAGATTTTGATTCAACTAATTTTTTTTAACAGTAATTGAAAGGCATTATGGGTTTTATCCCAGTTATCTGCTATTACCCTATAGAAAACCTCTAGCTAACAGGTTAATAATAAACTATGGGTTACTTATTTTGTCCGACTTTGTCCACTGATTCCTTTATGTGTGTCTGTAGGTCTGGTGGTGGTTTCGAGCTTTGTGTTGTTTATTTTGGGTAAGCAAAGCTGAAGAGAGAAATGAATAAAGGGTACAGTATGTGAAGAAAAGGGGTAGGAATAGCGAGGAGGGCAATGGAAAACATTGGGAAGAATATGCTGGGAAACGAGATGAAGGGGCACTGAGAATAGAGACTCGTTGACATTGAAAGTAGATAAGCGTGTAAAGAATTGTCACTGAAATCGTCAAATTAAAGATAGCGAAAAATTGGATTTCACACTATGAATTATCCATTAAGATATATAAAATGGGCCTAAGATTTAGTGTCCAGCTATAGCTCGGTGTTGAATAAAATCCTTGTATTGTAGTCATCTTGAAAATCAACTTGTACTGTGTATTGTTCACAGAAGGACTCACATAATAGTCAGCGTCCAAATAAGATTTCCCTTTAAGACTAATTTAATAGATCATCAAATGTATAAAAAACAGAGGCCAGCAGGCCCCCCCTACGCGTTTCACGCCGAGGCGCTTTATCAAGGTAACACAAACAGACTCTTCAGGGTTTATACAAGCCCCTAAAAATATACATATAATATCCTAAAAGAGCTAAAATGTACAAAAATGTACCAATAATAATAATAATTTACCAATGATAATTGAATTTTCAAGGTATAAAAAAGCCTAAAAGTCCAAATCAGGGTGGGTGCTTCTTCTTCAAGAGAACTCCCAAACTCTCATAAAATAGAAGAACAAACTGTAGAAATGAGAAAAGCACAACAAACACCCCTGTGTGTTGCAGATTCTTTTTTATTACAGATAATTACAAATAATTAAAAATAAAACATGGGAATAATTCACACTCACATTCTTGGGTGCTGCATTTAGCACTTGGACTTCACGGTTTCTTATTTCAGGCGTCAGTTTCTGTGAGGTGCTTCTTCTGGCCGCTCCTGTGTACTTCATCACTTCATTCAGCCGGTGCGTCAGGTCCTAGTATTTCCGATTTTCACTGCGGCTGTTCTCCAGTGCAAGGGTAGGGAATCACGGAGATTGTACGGAAGTTCTGCAGACCATGTGACTCCCTTTGAATGACGTCACATCCTTTCCAAAAATTGACTCTGTCACATGGTCTACTAGAACAATCAGATTGGGGACATACATCTCACAATTTGATTGGCTGAAGTAACATATGATGGCAGCCATGTTGGTTTTTGTGATGTCATGTTAAAGGGAAAGGAAGCACAGCCATTCTGATTGGCTGGCTTCATTCCCTTTACGTGATGTCACATCCCAAAAAATAAATAAATAAGTATATGGTTTTCACAGCCAAACAGATGGCGTGTGAACCATTTGTCACACAAATGTGATGTCACAGGCCATATAAAAGCCTGTACAGCCTCATTTGACGCCAAGAATCTCAGAAGTGAGGACCTCCTCCCCAATAGGATCACAATTTAATTACAGATGAAGACGGATGAAGATGAAGATTCAGAAGAAGAAACAGAAGATGATACAGAAGAAAAACAAGAAGAAGAAACAAGACCCCCAAATGGATTACAATTAACAGATTAAAATAAAAAAAGAAGAAAAGGAATTTGGACTTTATCTGTGGCCCATTGCTGTTTTGGATCGTGGATTGGTTCGAGAGCTTTCTGATAACTCCGGAATCGGAGGGTGAAGACATCAAAAGGTAAGAAAAAAAATTGAATGTATGTTATTTTTCTTTAACAGTTTTTTTCATTGGATTTTTATTTAATTTTTTTATTGCCCATTGATTGCAAATGTATTTATGTATGACCCTCCAGGGCTATACATATATACAGTGACAAGCAATATTTTTTTTTGGCTAATGCTTACTTTTATGTATTTTAAATGTATTTTGGTACTTTGTTTTTTATTTTTTATGCTATTTATTTTGTGTTTTGATTTTGTATGATGGTATTTTTTGGTGTTTGCTTTTTAATAATGGATTATTTTTGATATTTTGATTTTGAATGATGGTGTTTATTTGGAGCTTTCTTTTATTTATTGATGGTTTTGTTTTAGTGTTTTAATTGTTAATTGTGGTGTTTATTTGGTATTTGATTAATTGATTGCTGGTCATTTTGTTGTGTTTACTTGTTTATTGTTATTTATTTGGTGATTGTTTTGATTACAATGGATATTGTTGGGGGTTGTTTTTTTTTTTTCGATTGACCATTGACTGCCATAATGTTAAATCATGCCCATATTAGATGGACATGATGTACCCACTGTACCAATGAATGGGTGGAGGGTGGTGGTAGTTGCCTGGGGAGGGTGGTTAGGCCTCCTGGGTGGGTAGTGGGGGAGGGTGGGCTAACCCCTTAATTACTATAGCAGTTATTAACCGCTAAGGTGATTAAGGGGTTAGAGGCCATTAGATTGTATTTTTGATTGCATTGTTTATGGCAATGGAGGACATTGATGGTGATGAGGATGAGGGCTGCCTTCATCGTGGCAGGCTGGCAGGGGTGAGTGCAAGTTTTATTTACTTTATTTCTGCTTGTTAATGTTTTATTTGAAATGGGCAAATGCACTATTATTCATATCTGGCTAATAGTAATTTTGCCCCATTACTGTGCTGTATCTGATAGGGGGGATGGGGGAGGGGGGTGTATTTATTTCAATGTATTGATCATTTTGTTTTTTGAGCACAGGATTGGTACCACACACACATGGTAACCACCCAAGGACCCCCAGACACCCACGGGAACCAACCGAAGACCCCCAGACACCTGCAAGGACCACCTGGAGGCCACCAGATACCCACAGGGACCACCTGGAGGCTCCTGGACACCAACAGGGACCACCCAAGGACCCCCAGACACCTGCAGGGACCACCTGGAGCCCCCTGAACACCTACAGGGACCACCCAAGGGCCCACGGACACCCACGGGAACCTCCTGAGGACCCCCAGTCACCCGCAGGGACCACCTAGACACCCATGTGGGGCTCCCAAACTTCTGCAGTGGACCAACTGGAGGCCCCCAGACACCCACAGGGCCCACCCCAGGGCCCACGGACACCACTAGGGACCATCCGGGAATCCCCGCCGGCCTCTTGTATTAATTCTGTGCATGGAAAAAAAATGTTTTTATTCATATCTCCTTCTCTTTTGTGCCAGCCTTTAACTGTGAAAAGAAATGGCGAGCTTTTACAGTACCATACACTTATCACTGCTTTGTGAATTGCGCTTACTGGCAAACAATGGCGGGTTTGCCATTTTTTGCCTGATCGTTCGACTTATTTATCACTGACAGTTTTTATGGTGATAGAAAGCCTTTAAAGCGCGATACTGCACTGGTATCACTGCTTTGTGAATCGCGCAGCAGGCAGTATCGTGGTACAAAGGTATTTATCATACTTAAAAACACTTATTACTGCTTTGTGCATAGCCCCCTCTACCTGGAGTTTTAACGTTCCGGTACAAAAACCTATGGACGTATTACAGAACAATGGGGCCGATTCACTAAGCTACGTTAACTAGCGCTAAAATGTGTTATATCGCTCGGCCGCAAAAGGCTGAAGTCATAAGCGCTATTCACTAAGGCTGCTCTGCGCTTTTACGGCTGGCCTTGGCCAAAAGGGCCATAGCGCACGATCACCTTTTCCCCCCCTGTTATCGTGCTAAAAGTTATTTAGCACGATAACTATTATAAACAAAGCAGCCTGTAAGAACTGCATGGAGACGCTGCGTCTCAATGCACGGTTCTTACAGGCGATCGTGCTGGCCAAATATGATTTTTAATAGTAGTATACATGAGCAGGGGGTCTTCTGAGCTGTACCGCATTGGTTTCAGGTCCAAGGACCCCCTACTT
The DNA here is from genome assembly GCF_040206685.1 of Ascaphus truei. Classification (NCBI taxonomy): domain Eukaryota; kingdom Metazoa; phylum Chordata; class Amphibia; order Anura; family Ascaphidae; genus Ascaphus; species Ascaphus truei. The sequence goes on from NC_134485.1 coordinate 53,466,890, forward strand.
CAGGAGATATAGGCCCCGTAATGGGGTGCCGGTATCCCCTGCAGAATTTCAATGTCCCGGTCACGTGATGCGAGAGCTTTAAAGTGTAGGGGATACCGGCACCCCATAACGGGGCCTATAATTCCTGAAGTACGGAATCTTCGGACCTGAAACCAATGGGGTTCAGCTCAGGAGACCCGCTGCACATTTACAATAGTATTAAAAAACAGATAACAATAAATAATAATTTATTACCATAGCGGCTATCCACTATGGTTATGAAGCTGCATTAATGTACATTTTAATAATAGTGTGTGGGAGCAGGGGGTCCCCTGCTACCACACAATATTAATACAAATACATTAAAGCAGCTTAATTACCTTAGTGGCTATCCACTAAGGCAATGAAGGGGTTAAGGCATAATAGCATGTTTACTGGAGACAATTGCCCCCAATAAACATAGCAATATACCACACACATCCCCCCCGCCCCCTAACACATACACTACATTAATGTGCAAAATTACTATTATCCACATATGGATAATAATGCATTTGCCCATTAAATATACATTAATACAATAAATATATTAAATACATGTTGTACTCACCCTTGTCCGGCACCCACAATGAAGGCCAGCCACATCTTCCTTCCACGTCCATACACTGGGGCGCTGAAAAATATACAAAATAAGAAAAAGTGCCAAACTAATGTCCCCTAACCCCTTAATGACCTTAGCGGTTATTAACCGCTACAATCATTAAGGGGTTCAGCCACCCTGACCCGATACCCACTTATTTGTACAGTGGCTTCATCATCTATATATATATATATATATATATATATATATATATATATATATATGGTTGCAGACCTGCCTAAGACATGCAGATGAGCATACAGTTATATTTGCATATTTGCTTTCCTGTGCAGGGTTTTTGTCACTTTTTTTACTCACCATAACTTAACTCAGTATTATGGTTTAGCCTATCCCATAGCCTCTCTTGCATTCCCAGTAAAATCAACCCCACACTGATGAGACCCATCCAGGTCGAAACGGCTGTCTGTGGGTGGTTTTCTGGGTATGCACCTTAACCCTGGCTGTGCTCAAAGCTGTGACCATGCAGTAAGCTTAAGCCTATAGGGAATCATGTTAAAAATGGTTATTGAGGCAAAAAGTGACACTGTGTGCTCATTTGCATGTCATTTCCCAGAATCCCTTGCTGCAGTGGAAGTGCTGTATGCTGGGTGATAATGGGGAAAGGCGGGGTTGCAGACCTGCCTAAGACATGCAGATGAGCATACAGTTATATTTGTATGTATATATATACTGCACCGACACACTTTATTCGAGCAAATACCCAGTATGTACCTGGCAGATACCTGGAATGCGCCGCTCCTCCCCTCTGACAAGCCCCGTTGCGTTTGCCTTCCCAGCCTGGGTTGATGCCTGGCTGATGGGCGGCTGATCTGTTAAATGATAATTATTAGGATTTAATAGGCTGCAATGCTTCGCGTGTCTACCAGATGGCATAAATTCATGAATTGTAATGCAGTATATATATATATACTGTGCAGTATTGCAGCCAGCGGGAATAAAATGCTTCAATCCCTGCCTGGAAAATAACCCAATGCACTCGGGCAGAAAACAGTCACAAACCTCAATACACCCGGGTATACCCGAATTCGTGGGACTAGCCGAGCTCGAATAAAGTGTGTCGCCAGTGTATATATATATATATATATATATATATATATATATATATATATATATATATATATATATATATATATATACATACTGTATATGCATGATTAACCAATATACAAATAAATACTGTACATGGCCAAATACAAATCTCTCCCAATATCAAACATCACCAAGCTCAATCAATATCTGATAAATCAAAATACAAACACTCAATTTGACAATGTGTACATGATACAAATAATGCTCCAAATCAAAGACACTAATCCAAACAAGATACAGATACAATCATTAAAGAAAAACAAAGCATCAACACAATTAATTTACCATCAATTAATCCAATCACCAATCAATTACAATCCAATTCAATTACACACTTCAAATCCTATAATCAAACCATTGTGTAAATTAATCTATGACAAAGTGGTTACCATCAAAAAAAATCTATATGCCAAAAATAAGCCAATAAAATAATCTATAGAAACCAGCCTTTAACTAAACATTTGCAAAAATTAAATGTACATTAGCAACACATTTTTACACAAAGCAGCAAATTACCATTCAAAAAAACATCCAAACAAGGCAAGCCAACACGTTTTTATTATAGCATACTGTGAAAAAAAACATGTACAAGTTCAAAGAGTGACGGTCAATGCTGCTAGCAGCAGCCATAAATCATGAATAGTCACAGGAGTTTGCACCGGATAATGCGGGTTTAAAGGGAACACAAACAGTGCAGGATAGCAGGGAAGGCAAGGAGGGCTTAACGGAACACTTTTCAGGGGACAGTACGTGAGAAAGCAACTCATGCAGTCTCCCTCAGTTCACCCCGGCTGTGCCCGGTGTGGAGTACACGTTACTCACAATCGATCACCGCTTGGCTCCCTGGAAGTCCAATGTAGCTCCGACGTGTAGAGACGTCTCCCTGGGACATCCGGTGGTGGTTGTAGATCCTCTCACGGTAACAAAGTGCACAGGCAAAGATCCATATCCATCTGCTCCAAGAAAAAAGTAGAACTCACCAGCAGGAAAATTAAAACCTAATTTATTAGACTACAGTACATAAAAAACAAAATAAACAAACAGTACAAAGTACTATCCCACGCGTTTCACGCCCACTGTGGCACTTTCTCAAGGAAATTTAAATGTACATTAGCAACACATTTTTACACAAAGCAGCAAATTACCATTCAAAAAAACACCCAAACAAGGCAAGCCAACACGTTTTTATTACACCTGTATGTATGTCCATCTATAGTTTACAGACATAAATACAGGTGCAATAAAAGAGCATTATAAACAATTTAATCACATTAAAAATGAACATACAATACAACCACTGATTTGTCCTGTACGTATGTATACCCATAGTGACATACATACATTCAGGACAAATAAATGGACATAAAAAAAATGGACGTCAGGGAAAAAAGTCCAAAAAACCTATAAAATAAAATTAAAATACATTTTCTTTTTTTACTTACCATTAGATGAACCAGTCACAGCAATCAAGGGGAACCGGAACCACTGGAGCAGCTAATCCAACAACAGGAACCAGGTAATCATAAAATAAAAAATCCATTACAATCCACAAGTGTCTTTATCTTCTTTTTTCTATTTGTAATCCATCGTGGGTTCTTCTCCCAACTACATCCCAACTCTGATTGGCTCAAGTACCATGTGACAGGATTTCAAGAACGTCACATCCGTTCTGTTAACGGAGCTTAGTGAATCAACCCCAGTGAGTGCTCTGGAAAAAATGTTTTTTTTATGTGTTCTTAAATCTCTTGCCACACTAACAACATTTCAGGCGTAGAGTATGTGACATTGATATTCTTAAACCATTAAGATATATAAGTAATGCTGTTATTAAATTAATATGTGATATGCCTTTAACTGGTGAAAAGAAATGTTGAGCTTTTACAGTACCATACACTTAAAGCTTTGTGCATAGCCCCCTATACCTGGAGTTCCGGTACAAAGACCTATGGACATATTACAGAACAGTGAGTGCTCTGGGGAAAAAAATATTTTTTTATGTGTTCTTAAATCTCTTGCAACACTAACTACATTTCAGACGTAGAGCATGTGACATCAAGATTCTTAAAACATTAAGATTTCTAAGTAATGCTGTTATTAAATTAATGTGATATGCTGTTTCAATTAAAGCATTTATGTCAGGGCAAGAAACCTTTAAAACTCCTGCATTTAAACAGCCTCATTCACCATAGTGTGAGTGTCCTTATTATTAATGGCCCTTTACTGGAACAGGAGATAGTATGCAATAATAGCTATCACACTTTACTAACTATACCTTTCAGTAGATTCATCAGTCAGCCTTTTAAACACTCTTTTTACGGTCACCTTTTATCCATTACTTCTTTTCTGCTAATTTAAGACTGGTAGATACTGTATATGAAAATATAATACTTTATAAGAAAAAAACTTCCTTTCCACTACACACTCTTCTACTATTGTACTATTGTATAGTACCCCTCAGAAATCAATTAGTAGGCCTGAAATTTACAAAAACACTACAGTCGATAACTGAACACCTTGAAAACTAGCTCATGCACATAGAGTATTTAAGAAAATCTCTGTATTTTCTTTAATCAAAAATGACCACTTGACATATCTTCGTATATTTTTTATATTTATAGAGCCCACTAGCTTTACACTACTTTGCAATTTATTTTTTACAAACATTACAATACAATGATGCACAGGTAATATAATACTATAATATATGATCTCATAAGTGCATCAAGCCCTTCAGTAATTGTAACATTGGGAAAAAAGAAAAAGGTGTCCTCGCGCCGAAGAGTTTACCATTTAATCAGCATATAGGGAGACTAAAAGGAACAGTCAGAGTAAATTTGAGTGCATTGCGTAGAGCAGACTATAGTTAGAGATTGGTAGTCATCCAGGACTAATTTGTTTTCAGATGGATTTTGAAGTAGAAAAAAGGTGTTTGGTGGACATTGAGAGAGAGGGGTGGTCCCTCATGTCAGCAGGGGTATAGGTGTGAGAGAGGTGTACTAATGGGGGTAGAGAGAAGACAAGCCTGAGAACAGTTTAGATAACTAGTTGTGGTATAGCAAGAGATTAAAGCTGAGCTATATGGAGGGAGAAAAAAGTGGAGAGCCTTGAAGGAGAGAAGAATTTTGTAGTTAATGCAGAATCTAATGGAGCCAGCTGAATGGTTTCAAGAGGAGAGGAGCAAAAACTGCTCGAGGGAAAAGTGAGGCTATCATCGCATCAGCATTTTAAATTGTTTTAAGGATAGAAATATGTTGGGCAGGGAGACTAGTAAGGAGAAATTTGCAGTGGTCCTGATGGGAGAGAATGAGGGCATGTATTAACATTGTGTAGTAAAGTAACAGAATAGTCTGTACAGGCATACCCCGCATTAACGTACGCAATGGGACCGGAGCATGTATGTAAAGCGAAAATGTACTTAAAGTGAAGCACTACCTTTTCCCACTTATCGATGCATGTACTGTACTGCAATCGTTATATACGTGCATAACTGATGTAAATAACGCATTTGTAACAGGCTCTATAGTCTCCCTGCTTGCGCACAGCTTTGGTACAGATAGGGAGCCGGTATTGCTGTTCAGGACGTGATGACTGGCGCATGCGTGAGCTGCCGTTTGCCTATTGGGCGATATGTACTTACTCGTGAATGTACTTAAAGTGAGTGTCCTTAAAGCGGGGTATGCCTGTATTTTAGTTATGTTCCATAGAAGGAAGTTGCAAAATGTAGTGATATACAGTAGAGGCAACGTTTATTCTAGCATTTGCCGTAAACTAGCCGGGTTACATTCTGGGTATGTGCTGGGTATGTGCTGGATATGTTCTGGGCTAGTTTGAGGCACGTTTAAGGCATTTATGCATTGACTAACGAAATTCCTCTAAGTTCCCAAAGCGAGTTGCAAGTAAAACACAGCAGGGATCCCTGGCATTCCAATTCAGTTTGAATGGGACTGCCAGGGACCCCCGCTGTTAATCTGATAGGCCATTAATCAATGCAGAAATGCTGGGGCTAGTTTAAGGAAAGTTTAAGGCATGTATTCAGAATGTACCTGGGTGTTTCCTGGTTTTTTTGGGGAATTGCCACTGGTTTTTGTTCGAATAAGAGTTGCCTCTACTGTAACACGTAAAAAACTGGTACAACTGTGTCTCATCTGCATACAGGTGAGACTTGAAGACAAATCAATTAATAAGGTCACCAAGGGAGAATGTATCGAGAGAAAAAGTGGAAAGGATACAGTACCGAGGTTTGAGGCACAGCAACAGGTAGATCAACAGAGGAAGATGAATTAGCAATAGATAGACTAAATCAGTGATGTCCAACGCGGGCTGTGTTTGGACCCTTAGGGGAACGTGAGGTGTCTCCTAGGGGTTTGCCCAAAAAAATCTGTAATGGCAGATCCCAGGCAATATAGCAGTTTCCTGAGCCTTTGTGGGGACTGTGGACTTAGCGTAAGTGTTATAGCTGTCAATTACAGCACAAGCCTCCAAATTTGCTCCCCACAATGCTTTACCTCCACAGTGGCAAGGCATTGTGGGATGTGACTTTGGAGGGTCCCTCAGTAATTGAAATACACCACCCATGCTGTCTGCACACACTGAGGTGCAATTTGGGGCCTTATTAAGCATGTGTCCCCCCCCTGAGATCAGCACAATATGCTGCCTGTGATTGGTCAAACAGATTTGTTAGAAAGAGTCTGAGTAGGCATGAGATTAATTAATTAAGGGTTCACAATACAAAAATATTTTCTAGCAGAAGATACCCATTATAAACAATTGTGTGGATAACTGCACTAAAGGAACGATGAGAGAGCTAGGCCAGGAGAGGGCTATGTCCCAAACACTAAGGCAGTAACTGAGATATTTTCTCCTCTTACAGGCGGATTCTGGAGAATAAGTGTAGAGGAGAAAATTGATTAAATATCTTGTGTAACAGAGTCCATCTTGTCTTTGAAATAGTCAGCAAAAGCTTGATAAGAGATGGAGGGTGAACACAAAGAAGATGTCACATGTAGGACCTGTGAATGTTGATAAGTGTACAGAAATAACTTTGCATTGCTAGAAATAGTGTTTAGTTATAGCTGGACAGGAGAAATCTGTAGTGGCGGAAATCAGCAAGAGTGCAAGACATTATCCATAAATGGTCAGAGAAGAAACTTCAAACGTGTAGCAAGTGTTTTTGAGTATTGACCCAAGGATGAGGGTTAGAGCGGTTCCCTATTCATCTCTTTATAAATTGCAAATTTGTCCTCCTTTCCTTTAAGACTCTACACTCCTCTGCACCTCAATTTATCGCAAATCTGGTCTCACATTACAGCCCTACTTGCCTCTTCCGCTTGATCTAAGAATGTCTCATCTTTCTAGCATCCACCTCTATAGCCGTCTCTCACTTTAAACCTTTTTCACTAAAATGTCCCTACCTATGGAACTCTCCTGCAGTCAATAAGCACCTTCATTTTCTCTTTTCAAAGTCCAGCTGAAAATTCGCCTCTTGAACAATCTCATTAAATTACAAGAAAAACATACTGTATAGAATGATTACTTCTTAGATTATTGCTTAATCATTGCCTTATTTATCTCTACTATTTTGTAAATGGCATAGAAAATCCAAAAGGCGTTATCACACAGAGTGGCACTACTATATCAGAAGCTTTAACTTTATTGTACCGTTGCCATTTCTAAATCAACATTTTATATAATGATGGATCAGAAATGTATACATACAGATGTAGCAAGACTTACTGTTTTCGGTGCCACGATCACTTACTGTAGTGCTTTAACCCCCTGCGCACTTAAACCATAAAGGATTAATGCTGCAGGGGTCCCTGCTTCTGAATGGGACCCTGTAGTTTTAATTTTTCAGAGCCATCTGTGTGGAAGCCAAACATTGTGGAGGAGCCACACTGAGTCCCTGAGCAGGTCAGAATTCTTGATATAAGAAGCAGTATCTGCACAAGGGCTAAGGACATTTAAAACTGGCCAACCCTTTGATGATGTAGATTACCAAACATGGATATCTACGTCATGATGAGGAATACTTAAGGATCATATTCGGTCATCTATGTAATCAATGGGGTTGGATATACAGTGTTAAATGTACTTCTTCAACCCCCTTGTTGACGTAGATGACCGAACATGGTCCTATGGTATTCCCGATCATGATGTAGATACCCATATTCGGTTATCTACATCATCAAGTGGGTTGTACAGTTTGAAGTTTTCTTAGCCCTTGAATGGAGACTGCTTTTTGCCTCAAGAGTGATCTGGGACTCTGCACAGCTCCTCCACACTGGACGCAATGTTGGCAATATTAAAATAGCTTATGCAAGCAAATAGATATTGAAAGCCAAATTATTTATTCACGTCCTACTCATTAAACTATGACACCTGGTGATATCGGGCACATTTTTCACCTACATCAAACTTTTTTTAGTTTAAATATTGTACATAGTCAGCTCACAAAGAATAGTTTTCAGATAGTCAGTCTGCAATTATTGGGATCTGGAATCCAGGTGCAAAATGTATAGCAGCATTTAACGTACTGCAATACATGGTACGTCATACTCATCTGCACGTACAGAAAAATAAAATGATACTGTGACCAAATTGGCACCACGGTTTTCATAATTAAAGGTGAAGAACTGTTTTGCTGCCCATTCTTGTCAGGGTTCCTGGTGAGCATCTGTATGGTACCTACAGACTTTATTAATTTCTGATGTGTATTGTGTGGTGCCATAAAAGCAGTGGCACTGCTATATATGGATGTTATGCTTAACACATGTAAAAGCAATGGTACTGCTCATGACTGAAAAGGGTTGCATTTCCTTACAAATAAAAGCAATGGTACTGCTCCTCAGAAGTACTGTAGATATGGAAGGATTCAATCAAAACCATGATCCTGGGTTACAACCACTTTTCTATGCCTGGGATGGGAATGCCCTTGTAAGGGCATATAGCTCATTTCCACCGTTTCCACTGTTTTTCTGGACTTTAGGAACCTAAGTGCAAAGGCCAGTATGCAGAGGCAAGTGTGCAAAGGGCACCAACTGGGAATGATCAGAGAACAAAGATAGAGCTGCTTTCTTCAGTGGCATGATGGAGCCAATCAATCAAGCCTCATGGAACTCTGCTGCAGCTAATATCGGCTGAGCAGGGACTTCATAGGTATTTCACCATTGGCTAGTTTATTGTTTCTGATCGCTCTGATGTCACGAGCTTGCAAACAGACAGTAGCTGTAGCCACACCCCCGCCTCTGATTGGCCGATTAAGCCAAATCTCTGGATCCTAATTGGTTAAAAGTTTAAATGGATGTCCCTGATTGGCTAATCTCTCATTATTCCAGCAGTTTGACTTGGAGCTGCAAAACGTCATATGCCAAGCAGCTTTGGAGTACCAGGAAGTCTCTGGTTAGTCAAAGTGGAAATACGGGCTGGTGGCGATTATAAAGTACAGGGGCCGACTGGAACACCAGAGCTCATGAAAGAGATCCTGGGTAACCTATCCAAGCTAGCGACCAGCATCATGTCGACCAGAACCCCTGCAACCTCTTAGACCGGGTCCATGGTCAAAAAGACAGCGCTGACCCGCACTGAGGTGGAACACTTAACCCATCATCCCTACTGAGGGCAGCTTTAGATGGCGCTTCCGGATGCTTCTGCAGGCTTGCGGAGGCGTGTGGAATTGCAGCCGACAGATAATGTAAATTTTCGCGTTGAGGGAAGCGGAAGGCCGGTCACATGACCGGCAAAAGCCAATGGCACTCCGTGACGTTGGCGCCGTGACGTGGCGCGCTAGCCCCGCCTCCCACATGCCTCCCACACGCCTCCCACCCGCCTCACAAGCACTCACTGACGCTCATGCCAGGACACAAAAAAGCTCCTGCTTCAGCAGGAGAGTGTCAGCGCGGCTCAGCGCTGTATTTTGTACCATGTCCAAGGCCTTAGTTTCCCTGGTAAGATATCCAAGGTAGCGCCCAGTGCCTACAGTAAGGAGTCAGGATCCCCTGCAACAACTCTGTTTACCTGAGTAAACCATTCAAGCTGGCTCCCAGCACCTAGGGAGTTAGGAGACCCTTGTTTCACCTTCTTTAATAGGGCGTGGTCTAGCTGTGTTTTTGCATGTGTTGTTCCCTGCTGGCCCCTGCCAGAATAAACCTCTGTTTATTTAACCCTTTGTTCGAACTGGTGTCTGCAATCCCTGTATAAATCGCCTGGTCTTCCGTGACAGGTAAACTCAAGCTACAGTTTAGAGTATTTCTATGCCAATATGTGTACATTAATTTTGTGTAGACTAAAGTAATAATTACATTGGCTCTAAATATATGCAGATTGTGCATTAATACATTCCATTTGCTACCACATAATCAGGGAAATTACATTCCTGTGACTCAGAATCTTGGCTTAAGAATAAAGTATATTATTTCTTCCTGAATTAAAACAAATCTCTTCCTCAGTAAACACTTTAAATCAAATTCCTGTAGTTGATTACACATTCTTAAAAGGCCTTGATGGAATCATTTGATGTGTAGAAGGTTGCACGAGTTGTATAAAATAAGCATATTTAATTTGTTTCTCGATGCACTTCTTTTTTTTTTTAACATGACTAGATGTTCGTAGTGAGTTAGGCCTTTGTTCGATTGAGATGGGTTTACAGTATTTCCATGCAGTAAAACATTATTGGTAGAATTGTTAACTTTAACAACCCTTTAATGGTATCCTGTAATTGTACGTCAGTAAATAGGGCAAAGTGTTACAGTGCATCGTTGTTTACCTCATTAAAGCACTCGAGCTTGCCTGCCTGTGAATTCAATACTCCAAGTTAGGTAACTGTCATATGTAATTCAATCGAGGGACAATCATTTACTCTGTTTTTTTTTTTTTACATTTATGTTTATATAAGTGTTGTTTGGTAAACACTTAAATCAGCAAAATCTAATTCCTATAAATAAACAGGGGGTAATCAAAACAAGGGCTGGGTTGTCTAAGCAATTAAAGAATAACCTAATTAAACAAGGTTATTGGCAACAAAAAAAAAAGTTTTTCATTTTTTATCAATCCCAGGCATAAGCACCTTCTCATCAATGGTGTAATAAATGGATATGTTATAAAGAAAATTGCTTGTGTTTCATTGTTAACAGGAATAGAGTCTTAAAAACGGAATTCACAAGTGCTTATTCAGTATTGTCCAGAGATATTGCACACAGTATGTAACTACAGTAAGGCTCGAAATAATATTGTAGTGGGAAGTGCTTGTAGTCATTTTAAAGCAGCAGTCCATGCTGATTGCCATAGCTAGGGCATTTTCTTAATATTTACCTTGAAATATCTCATCTTTTCACCGGATGTTTTTCTACATCTGATGCTTTGTTCAGGAGATTCAGTAGGAGCAGTTTAACTATTAAGTGCCTTGGCAGTCTGGCGTTACCCTATTGTTGATTTGTAATATAAAACTTTGGTATTTAATAGGATGTTTATTGTTTTCACTATATGAGATTATCATTAGCAACTTTCCTTAGTGACTATAAATAATTAATTTAATGCAGTATATTCCAAAGCAATTGCTTGACTTTGCATACAAAAAATCTAGCCTCTTCCCAGACAAATGTTTTTACAGTTTTCAACACCTAATTTGTTAAAACTAATTGGCAACTATTGCAAGGGAAGAGGCAGGGGACCACACAGGTCAATGGCAGAGCTCATGATTTTGAGGGAGAGTAGGAGCCTAGTAGGCATGGAGTCAGTCAGTGGGGGGTGATCGGAGGCCAGTGGCAGTTTTGATCTGGAGTCCTAGATGGCAGGCCTGTGAGAAAAGGCATGGACCAGGTCTTGGGCTTGAGGTGGTTGCCAGTTGAAGCTTGCCTTTGTGTGTGGCAGGACTGGTGAGTGAGGAGCAGACAAGAGGATTGATGAAGGCAGAGACTTCTAGAAGGAGAGGCAGAGGCGGCTGAGGGAAGGTGCCCTTGGCTTGGCTGTGGGAGGACGATCTCAGGAAACATCAGGACTTACCCATAGGCGCCCCTGGCCAGCCCATAAGGTGACCTTGGAGTGGTTGGGGGGGGTCTTTCTCTGCTGGCAGATCAGGAAGGAAGAGCAGGAGGATGGCCAAGGAAGAGGAGAGGGGCACAGCTTGGACAAGAGGATGGTGAGGGGTAGATTAGAAATGGGCTGGGGCAGGGGCTAGTGGTGTTAGGCAGACTTTTGTTGATTCCAGGAAGGCCACCTATGGAAGGGTAAGTCACTCCCCTTGGGGTTTAGGGCTGAGGGAGGACAGGGTGATTGGACCAGAGATTCTCATGTATCACTCTCCAGGAGTTGTAGGCATGTGAGGAGGATACTGGTTGCTCCATATCACATCCAGCAGAAGGGGGCATCATCACTCGCCACCCTGAAGCTGTGGTCTCTGTGAGTGTTTGTCCAGCTGGCCCAGGTATTCTGGAGGCAGGGGAGGTTGTGGTGGGAGGGGACAAGTATTGGTAACAGGAAGTGGAGGAGAGTGGAGGAATGATGAGTATGTTAAGCAACATTTTGTCTAGGCTGGATACTCTTGCTGTTGCCGGTCAGGTGGTTGAGGATGAAATGGGGGGCCAGTGTCGCAATGTCTGTCTGTGCCTACTGATGTGGGCCAAGTCGGGCGACCAAAATGTATCTAGGGTATGGGTACAGGGGGCTGGTGAAGGTGAAGGGTAGTTGCATGGGGGATTGTATTTCTATTTTAATAATAGGAGATGCAGTAGTATCACAAGTGCCGGTTATGTATTTACCCGGGTTGGGGATGGTCCAGTAGTTAGTGATCAGGGACTGGCAGCTGAGGTGTCTCAGGGGGCTGCATGGGCTGCTCAAGTTCAGCAGTAGAATGTGTGCCGTGGGTGCTGTTGGTAAGACGGTACAGGATACCCAGTGGAGAATAGCCAGGATAAGGAAAGAAGGCATAAAGGGGCTGAGGTTTGTTTTCTGTTTAGGGGAATTTGTTGTTTATCTGGGAATACTATGTTGATTTATGTCCTGATGGGTTTCTTGCTCCTGCAATTATTTTGAGATGTTCAGCTCTTTTTGGGGGGAATGAGCTGTTAGAGGTGTATAACGGTTGGTGGTATTTTTCATTATTTGAAGTACTTAATTTGTGGAAAAAGCTTCCTGGAATGCTTGTCAGCGGTTTATATGGACATTAAAGGAACTGATGGCCAAATTTGGGGTACCGTTGTTGATAAATAAGTCAGAGGGTGCTACAAAATCTCAGTAAACAGGGAATTGATGTTGAAATTGTGGTGATGGCATACAGGCTGCTGCGGGACAAGTTGGAGTGTTTGTAGGGTTTGGTTAAAGAATTTCGTAGGAGGAGAAACTCTCCCTGAGGTCATTCCAATCATTGTTAGGGCACCTCAATTTCCTGACTCGAATGGTTCCCATGGTTTTTTATTTAGCTAGTGACTGGCATTTGCTATCTCATAGGTAAAGCAGCACCACATAACCTTGGGAGGATCTCAAAGGAGATTAGGAATAGCAAGAAAATGTGGCATGTGTTCCTTAGGCCAGGGGTGCGCAAAGTTTTGTTGCTGCGCCCACCTGCTCTCCCCAGTGCTAGCGCCACCCCCCCCCCCCCTTTAATGAGTGCAGTGTCAAATGACGTCATGTCACATGATCTGCGGTGTCATTTGACGCCGTGTTGCCATGGCTACGCGTTCCGAAGCCGGCTGAATCTTGGTAAATTGAGTTGTAGAGGCCTTGCGCGGTCCCCCGGCATTTAATTTAAGTGTCTTGGGGAAAGTTTGGGACCTCTGTAACCGCCGCCCCTCCCCCAAAAAAATCTCGCAACCCACAGTTTGCGCTCCCCTACCTAAGCCAGTACAATGACAATACCCTGGCTCTAAGGGAGCAAGGGGAGAACTGCCACATGAAACAGTTCTCCCTTGCTTTATCCTTTTGGTTTTTTTTTTATCCCTGTCATGGTATATATATGTACTATGTGTATTTGTTCATTTTGATATGCTCATTGATATGTTCAGTGCTCAAAGGGCAAGGGTATATAAAGTTACAGAAAGATACATTGTAACAACCCACTGATGAAGTAGGTTGTTACATCCCTACATTGATCCATTACAACGAGGTGCATAACAAACTAGATACACACTAACAGGGGCTGATATTACCCCAGGGGTCCAAGAGAGTTTTGTCCCTTACTGAACTCGAACTCCAGGGGCTGCATCACTATTCGAATTATCGAGATATGCACACCAATTTTGTACTACACTGTACGTGATTGATATTTGTTTGTATTAAATAATTCTGCATTTTGTACTAATCTCCAATGTGCTCCTTTTTTTCTTCTCTGTTTCTGTTACTGCAGTGTGGAGAAACTGCTGCAGAGAGGATGCAGCAAGAAGAGAATAACCAGATTTTCCAATACTATTGGACTTTCTTTCCTTATTTTTTTACATTGTTGTCTAGATATTAAATAAATCTCCCAAAAAGATGCCATCTACCTATAGGTAAAACACGGTGTGGGAAATCAGAAAATACAGTACCAGAATCATACAGATGTAGCACGATTCAATGCTGCCGTGGAGCATGATCTAACTGCAGCCTTGATCTCTGCCAAACGCGATCACGGCCCAGCGCGGAGTGATTTTCCCAGAAGTATTACTGGAGTGGGGGTCCTTGCTTCTGAATGGGACTCCCACTGTGTTAATCCTACCGCACCTCCGCCAGTCTGGAAGAGCTACACAGAGAGATCAGAGAGCAGCAGTCCCTCTCTCAGTGTCTCCAGCAGATCTCATTATTTGTATTATTATTTTTAATACGCAGTATTGAAGAAGGGGGTCTGAGCCACATTAATTTTAGGTCCGGGGATTTCCCGGTATCTCGGATGGCAGGGGGTTCCCAGACCTGAAATGAATGCGTTTCCCCTCAGAAGGCCCCCTGATTCAATCCTTAGTGGCTGTTAGTCACTAAAGTAATGAAGCTTTTATTATAACTTATTTTTCATATGCAGAATTGAAGCAGGGTGTCTCTGGGGCTAAACTGCATTAATTCCATGTCTGGGGATCCCCTGCTTCCCGTGTATGGGGTGCTGGTACCTTGGTGCTGTTTAAATGTCCTGGTTACGTGGGCCATGACGGGGGAGATTTAAACTTGCAGGAGATACCAGCACCCCATATGGATGCCTGTACGTTGGGACCTGAAATTAATTCAGCTCTGGAGATCCCCTGCTTCAATACTGCATACTAAAAATCATAATAAAAATAGTGAGATCTGCTGTAAGAGCTATGTGGGGAGACACTGAGTAAGGTACTGCAGCTCTCTGATCTCTCTGCGCAGCTCTTAGGCTGCGCCCTGATTGGGCGAACCGCTCACGTGACGCGCCAGCGAGCGGCAAATTCAAATTTGCTTGCTTCGGCAAGCATCTAAACACCGTGCATGCGCAAGCAATTGCTCACGCTGGCCACACAGATTGCAGCAATGTTTCATCGCGGCCAGCATGAGTGTGAGCACCAACGCAGCGTCACCTTTGGATGAGGCCTTAGACTGGTAGGATTAATACAGCTGCAGTCCCATTCAGACTCAGGGACCCCCTGCATTCCTGCATTAATCCCATCAGGGCAGCCAGCATTAATGGACTTTTTGGTGCGGGGGACTGCGTGCGGGTCAGGGTCGGGCTCCATTCGGCAGCGCTTTCCTTCGTGCCCAAACAGAACATAAATAGCGCTGCATTTGTACATTCCGAAACCAAATCCAAAACGCTTAATAGTTTTATATACAAAACCCATTCATTATTGTTGCTGTCTTGCCATATCTATTTTAATTTTTTTTCAGTTTTATTATTTTAGTTTCTATTTTCCTTTATGATGTTAGATTTGTTTTTAGTGCTTTATGCTTTAGTGTGCTATTTTAAAATTATACTGCTAATTTTCAGATTTTCCATTAATTGGTAACAAATCTAAAACCAAACAAATCTGGCAAAACTAGAAAACAAATTTTAGAAGCAAAACCATGGCAAAAGCTTAACAATTTGTTTTTTTTAAATCAAAGCAAAAGTACAAGTGAACGTGCCCATTCTTATTGAATAGGGTGAATAGAGATGGGCAAACTTGTCTGAATCTGATCCGCAAATTTCTGTGGCTCTCTTTACCTAACTACGATCTGCACAGCAAAATCCATCTACAGATTGGGTACTAAAAAATCTGAGTGGATACATTGGAATCCATCATTGGATGCAATCTGCTCGGATTCTTAAAAATCCCAAATTGTATATGAATAAGAGGAGGAGGAGGAAGTTCAATTTTAGTAGTGTCTCCAGTTGTATATGTATATATTCCTTCAAACCTCCCTCCTAAATAAATTAGGGAGAGATGCCTGTACTGAACAAGGAGCACACCTGAGTTACCATGGAGATATGCTAATGGCTATGCAAAGTTTATTTACATGAGTCACATACCACACTTCCTAAAAGGATTTCCATAAGAACTATATTGAGTTGATAAGCCTAAAACATCTAGTGATTGGAATAGTATACTGGTGTCAGACCAAACAGGGTTAATACCCATAACCACTCTTTTTTAGGCAGCAGCTTTAGCAGTGTGAGCAATACCGAGCTGATAGCTAGCATAACTCTTACTGTCTACTAGCATATATCCCAGACATATCAATTTTATTGATTGTAACCTTGAAAGGACTTCAAGCACAAAGTAATATGTACTGAGGGTTATGAGTTAATGAGGCTGTGATAGATAAAATAAAACACAGTTTTCTGACACACACACAAGTAAAAACAATGTGAAGTCTAGCAAATAAAGCAGATGCCGAGAGAAAGTAATATAACAAAGTGAGCTTGTGACTTGAGTTACTAATTCTAATTTTATACAGATGCAGCCACAAGTACAGTATTAGAACTCTTGCCTGGGAGATTTGGGGGCAGTCTCCCAGTAAATGCCTCAACAGGCTGCGTTCAGTTTGAATGGGACTGCAGGGACCCCCCACTGTGTTAATCAGATGGGCCATTAAGAATGTTGCAGCAATGTTGCAGCAATGTTGCGGCATTTACTGTGAGACTGCTCCCGAATCTCCCAGAATTTTCCAGGTAAGTGTTCTAATACTGGTGGCTGCATCTGTAACTGTAACATGGCTGGTTCAGATTGCCTCTCTGCCCCTTATCACATAAGTCCTGAAAGCACTGCAGGCTGTGACAAGCTATCCTAGGGGCAATTGACCCCCCTCATGCTACTCTCTGAGTGACAGGAGAGAAGGTGACATGGTGTTTGTGTGCAGCCAATAGTGGTGCCGACACTATGCCCTCCCTTTTCTTGATCTCAGAGGGGAAGTGCCAAGTTAGTCAGTTTTCAGTCTGGAGTTTGGAGAAACTGGAAGGGCTGTGAGTTTCTCCCATCAGGGATGAGAGTGGCCCCCAGCCCCTAGTGGGGCTGGGAGAACACCTAAATTACAACAAAGGCCTCAAGACTACCAGAGGGCCCTGCACCATCCAGAAGCCTGGGATCCTCTAACATCCATCTGCAACGCGGTAAAGACAAATTGAAGTGACTGCATCAATAAAGTATCCTTTCTGTTTTACATACTCCTGTCTGAGATTGCAGGGTATACAAAGTACTGTACTTTGGGGGGATCTATCTCTGGGCATCCTGGAGCTCCCTGAAGCTAGAGGGCTGACACCCTGAGCTGAACATCACGAACCACAAAAACCTGTCCTGGTCCCCATACCAATGCTGACATCTCAGCCCTCTTGAACCCTCACAGGTACGCCACAGCACCACAACCCATGTAGCAGCTGTAACATCTCCCGGAATGGGGGGGGGGGGAAGCAGTGCTACATAAAGGATAAAGACAATGGATTTATTTACTAAGCAGTGTTCTGCCATAAGACACCTATGGTGGTGGAATACATTACAGCCTATTCAAATAAATGCACTGTAAGATATTTTCAATGCCAGAACGTGTCTCATGGCAGAAGACTGCTTGTTAAATATGCCACTTATCCCAGAAGAGGGTAAAGGGCTTTCTTCAGGTTTGAGCACTCAATGAGAAGTAGAGCTCGAAAATAACTATACAATGACAGTGGTGTTAGCCATCAGCTGGTTTAGCTCACACTACTAGAGCTGGTGTCATGAATTACATAGATTGTATGGGTTCAACTTCTGATCCTGTTGGGTTTGACACCATACCTCATTCCTCATAAGGTGCTTTAGACTTGTCAACCCAAAAACACAATATGTGCTGTGGGAAGCTGGTGGAATCACTCCATCAGTTTGTAGAACTGTATTTATTTTAAAATAAAGTATTTCAATTCAGTATGTGTCTAGCATTCTGGCAGATGGCACAGTGAATAATTTTGTACCTGTTTTATTATATAGCCTCCTTTGTGCATATCAGTCATGTAGCACCACAATTAGTGCATATACCTGTAGTAGCTCCCTCACCCAGGCATTCTTTAAGAGCAGATAACTTCTACTTCCTGGTTGACAGTTCAATCTTCCTTGTGGAGCACACCTGAGAGATTTTCCAATAGCTAGATTAGCTACATGTGTGAGCAGTGAGCAGCTCAAAAGTAGGATGTGACACTGATACTACTGATTTTACCCATACTACCCATACTACCCAATCACCTGGTTTATCTCACACTGCTAGAGCTGGGACCTAGAAAAGCAGTGGTTGTGGGTTCTAGACCTGTTGGGTCTGACACAACATTCCAGTCATTAGGTTGGTTCTTTAGGCTTATTATTAACTCTATATATTTGGTATGGAAATCCTTTGAGGAAGTGTGGGATGGGACTCATTTAAATATACATTATATACCATTAGCATATTCCCCAGCCAGGTACCTCAGGTGTACTCATTTTTTTATCACAGTGTCCCTAATATATCGGGTGAGCAGGCGCTTGATTGGGGAGTGCAGAAGAGAAGGAGGTGACTACTAAACTAAAGGGAAAAAAGAGCCTCTGAAGGCATGAGGAAGACTGGGAGAGGGCAGCTGAGGTAGGGACTTACCTACTGAGGTTGAAGGCAAGCATGCAGAGGAGTATTTTTCTCTTATTTAGATCGGTGACTAGGGGGTGGAGTATGAGGAAAGGTGAGGAGGAGAGAGGAAAATTGGCTGGTGGCATTGGGACTTGTGGGTGAGGGAGAAGTAAAAAGGGTTCCTGGGAGAGGCAATGTTTTATTACAGAATGGTTTTATTTGTGTCTGCAATGCACGTTTGGCATATGGAAGGACGGTAAGCATGGTGTGCAGGGGCTAAAGAGGTAGACATCTGCAACTCAAAGTTTGCAGCTGCCTGAGGGGAGAGAAAGGAATGCTGATGCTGGTATACTGTATAAAGTGATTGTGGGAGTGACCTGCAACCACCCTCTCAAGCCGTAGCCCCATAATTATTTTTACCCTCATAATTTTATTCTATGTACATACAGTACAGTACTAAGGCAGGGAACAACATATTTAATGTAGTGGCCTTTGACATCGGTCAAGCTAAGCTACACAGTGGTCAACAAAAGAAGTACATAATTATATTCCCTGTACAATGCTATCAATATACACTAAATACATCATACATTTCATTTATAGGCGAATAAGAAAACAGACATGTTTATACATGCGTGTAAAGTGGTATTCTGCTTTTGTCAAACCATTTTGCTAACAAAGCAGGAGGTAGTGGGTATAGAGAGACAATATTCTCCATTCCCCTTCTCTTCCTAATCTGTCACAGGTCAGTGATCAGGTTAATAGTCTGAAGAAAAAGCGATCTTGTCAAGGTAAACTAAACTTTCATTATGACAAGATACTGCCAGCTTGGAGATGTCAAATAGTGATAAAAGAAAAAAAAAACATTTATGATCTCAACAATTTATCTTGAGCAGCTTCTAGAGCAGCTTCTAGCTTCTAGAAGCAATACAGACTTGACTGACAACAAAATGCAAAGACATTCATTTTTGTTCTCTGTCTCTCTTGCTTTTCCTTATTTTAAACCTTACATTTATTGACACTGTCTTTTTATGTTCAATTGAAACCCTTGCACTTGGTATAAAAAATTATTTGTGACTTTATTTGACTGTGTAAATGTAAGCTAAGGAAACACATCTATATCACCTCTATGTTACCCACAGAACGAAAAGAAGGCATTTAAATCCAAAATGACTACTTGAAAAAAATAGCCCAGCTCTTAGGCTTGGGCAACATGACTTGGTTGCCCATGCCATGCCTCCCCTGCTTGTCATTTAGTATGAGAGTAGTTTGGGGTTAAGTATTAAAACTGTGGGGTGGAACTTTGTTGGTGTTTAGAGAAGATAAGGAAGCTGTTGCTACTTACCTTATGGCTGCGGAGTAGAGTGATTGCCGGGATGTCCACAAGGAGCCAGACATGTTGGTGCTTTGCGGCCTCCTCATATCTGGAGCCAAGACTCAGGAGATGCTTTGCCTGCTTCCTCTTTAGAGTGCCTCGCAGCAACTCCCTCAATTAGTGCTCTTGCTGTAGTCAGTGCCATGGACCATGGTTTCCGGATTGTCCTTCCCATCACTTCTTTCTCTTACTCTCCTGAGACAAGCAGTACTAATTGACCATTGGTTCAGCAGCCCGAGACAACTGGGGTTCATCTTTTGGATGCATTACCCATTAGTGAGCCAACACCTGTCTCAGGTCAGTATGCTGCAGCTAAGTTGGGGATTCTAGATAGTGTTAACTTGGATATGCTTGTTACATTGCACAGTGTTCTAACAATCCTGGAGGGTTTACAGGATGCAGCAGGTTCCTGCACCAGAAGTGGAGAAAGAGTCCAAGGACAGCTTTGACACTACCAGGGATATGCAAGTGCATAAAAGAGGGTTGTGGGCCTGGTTTCCTGAGGGTGAGCTTTGTCGAGAGCTTGTGCAGGGCAGCGCTCCTCTGGTTGACTCAAAGAGAATAGAGAGTTGTATGAAATGTGTGCAGAGGTTTAAAACAGGAGACTTGATTTGGGGAACATACGGCAGGCTTTTAATCAGCCAAAGTTTCCACAACATAAAATACAGGCCTTTCCTAGCAAAAAATGCAGCAAAAAAAAGTGCAGTTTGCCAAGCATATTTAAGTCTATCTATGTCTGTAGACATCTGTGTAGAAAGCTGGTGTCCCTATGTATCAAAGTCCCAGGACAGAACCCTGGGATACGCCCACAGACAGACCGACATAGGAAGAGAAGATGTTAGCAAACGAGATACTGAAAGCACGATTGGAAAGGTAAGAGGAAATCCAGGATAGAACTCTTTTACGGATACCAAAAGTATGGAAAATGTGAAGGAGAAGAGGGTGGTCAAAGACAAAGGTCATTAGTTATTTTGGTGATGGCTGTTTGGGTGGAATGAGCAGTGCAGAAACCAGATTGTAGATTAGCGGTGCACAAAGTGTGGAGCATGGGATTTTTTTTGAGGGGCACAGGCGATTGCAGGAGCCCTGCGCTCTTCCCTGAGGCATTTAAATGAAATACCGGGGGATCGCGTGAGGCCTCAGCAACTCACTTACCGTAATTCAAAAGAGTTGCGGTGACGCTTCGCCATGGCAACGCGGCGTCAAATGATGCCACGGTGTCATGGGGAGTGATGTCGCACGTCAGTCTCCATGGCAACGGGGTCACATAACATCACATCATGTGGCCCCGCGGCGTCATTTGATGCCGCCAAACAAGGTAAGGTGGGCGCGAGAGCGAGGGGCAGGGAGAGGGGCGCTGCTCCATAAGTTTGCACTCCCCTGTTGTAGAGTATCTAGGAGAGAATAGGTGGTGAGAAAATAGAACTAGTGAGAGAATAAAAAGCATTCAAGTAATTTAGAGGCAAAAAGCAAGAGGGAGACAAGATGGTAATTACAGACAGGTAGGGTCAAGCTTGTTGTTTTTGAGTAAGGCTACAACTGTTGCATGCTTGAAGGAGGAAGAAAAGGTACCAGAGTGGAAGGAGGAGTTGAAAATACTGTATGTGTAAGTGTAAGGATTTGAGTAGGAGCAAGAGGTTTTAGGAGATGGAAGGGACTGGGGTTTAGGTGATAAGTGATAGATGGGTAAAAGCAGATCAGCAGAAACACATCCTCCTCTGTGACAGAGGAAAAACAATAAAGGCAGGACAAGCTTTAGGAGGAGGTGTAGTATATGAGGAGGATACAGAGGGGATGCCTTGCCAAATGGAATCCACCTTTGTCTTGAAATAGTCAGCAAGTTCTGAGGTGAAACAGAGAAAGAAATACAGGTAACAGACAATGGTCTGAGTAGAGTCAAAGACTCCAGAAGTTCAGAGGAGCGAGTGTATGAACACTGCATACATATATGGCAGTTTAGCTTGGGTTTGAGGTTAGAAGGGCGAGAATGGCAGAGAAAAAAAGGGGTATGTGTAATGCGCAGCTCACCACAAACGAAGTGCGACCACGGTGCAGAGGTAGGGAATTGGTTAATGCCGACCCACAGCCACGCGGGCGCTCCTAGGATGTAGAGTAGTCATTCAAGCCAGGTCAGGGTTATAGATCGAAGAATAGTATTAGTACTTGCCAGGTCTGGAGTGGAGAGCTGCGGATCGTCGGAGTGAGTAGCCAAGTTCGGGATTGGAGAGTAGCGGATCGTCGGGGTACATAGCCAGGTTCAGGATAGGAGAGTATCGGATCGTTGGAGTACTTAGCCAAGGTCAGGACTGGAGACAGGAGAATGGTCGTTCGTAGCTTGATCAGGAGAGGAGATGTGTGGTCAGGCAACAAGAGGTTAATCAGCAAGGCAAGGCATCACACTAGACTATGCTCAGCAAAGACTGAATGCAGCAGAAAGGTATATAAAGGAGGAGCCTCCAATAGCCAGCCAGGGCAGAACCAGGAAGTAGACCTCAATAGGCTGCTGGTGCACGAGGCATGCCCTAGGATGCAGCCTAATCAGAGATGGAGGCGGAACCGATCGTGCACCGACCCGCGCATGTCACGGAGGTCAGGAGATGGAGTCTGCATCGCGTGTCTCTCCCACGCTGGTCCTGGACATCCCTAGAGGGAATGGGGGTGGGACCGATCGCGCGTCACTCCCACGCTGGTCCTGTCCATCACCAGAGCGGGGACAGGGCTTCGAACGCGCGTCAGCAGGGAGGCTGGACGAATGCAGCCGTTGTGCATCAGAGCGAGGGGCGGAGACAGAATCCACGGATAGGGAATCAGACCGAACAAGATCCGCGTGCGCACGCGTATTGGGACCACGAGACCGGGCATCCTGAGTGTCCATCACGGAAGGATTGTTGAGGTGAGGAGACGGTCTGTGACCGCCAGGATGGCGAATCCTCACAGTATATAGAAAATGTGGAGGAGAGGGCGGAGAAAATGAGAACAGATGATGGTCAGAGAGAGGAAAGTGTAAAATGGAGAAATCAGAGAGATAAGTTTTTTGTGAAAATGAGGTCCAGGTAGTGGCATTTAATGTGGGTGCTGGTTGCGGTCCATTGGAGGCCAAAAAAAGAGGTTAGAGAGAGAAAGTAGGAGACCCAAGGGTGAGAGGGGTCATCAATATGGCAGTGGAAGTCCCCAAGGAGAAAAGAAGGGGAGTCAGAGGATAGAAAGGAGTGCCATGATTCAAAGTCAAAGATAAAGGCAGAAGGGGTTAGTATAGGTAGGTGAGTGATAGATAAAAGCCTGGTGATGGAGAGGAGAAAAAAAGCTGGACAGTGTGAGCCTCAAAGAAAGGAAAAGAAAGAAGAAGGAATAGGAAAGGTTTGGGAATTACATATTTAAGAGAGGAGGAGCCTCATGCCTCCACCCCTCCCACCAGAGTGTGGGAGAATGAAAGGCCACCATAGCAGAGGGCATCTTATAGTGCAAAGTCAGATTGAATAAGCCAAGTCTCAGTTATAGAAAGAAGAACAGAGAGTGAGAGAGAAAGAAATTGTGTAAAGAAAGGAACATGTTAGAAAGGGAGTGTGCATTCCCAAGGATATAGGAGAAAGGGATAGGGGAGGGAGGTTCACCAGGGATGGGGATGAGGTTAGAGGGATTTACACCACGTGGAGTAGAAGTTGTATGCGGGAGACGAGGATAAGAGCATTTAGAAATAAGACTGGGACGAGCATTGGGAGAGATATCGCCAGAAGCAAGGAGCAGACACATTGAAAGAAAGAGAATGTGGGAGGAGTATTTTTAGGGGTGTGTTTTAGGGCACTCAATGTTGCAGAGTTGTTACGTTTGCGTACTTCGCTTGTTACTGTCCAGGAGACAGACCCACTAGGAAGACGTGAGCAGTATAGACGGACCCGTACCTGGGATCTGGATCCTAAATGAGTAAGTATAATGGGTTCTGGCTCTGGGGTTCAAGGCAGGGTGTAGCGGCTTAGTCAAGGTCAAAGTACCAAGGTTAGTACAGGAGAGAGGAAATGAAGTCCAAAACACAGGCAAGGATCAAGGATAAGCAAAACTGCAGACAAGAATTCCAGCAGGACCATGGTAAAGAGAACCTTGCACAAGCAAAGACAAAGTGTAATGGCATGTGCAAGCTATTACCATTTCAACCAGAAGCTGAATTCCTGTATCAGCAGCTGTCACAAACGCCCCACCTATGAGCATATGACATGCATACGGTAAAAGGGTTAACACAGCTCGCAAGCTGTCCCACTTTTCACCTTCGCAAAGGTCCCTCAAATGAACAATATCAAATAATATCTCCCTGAAATCCGTCCCCATATACCATCTGTCATGAACAGCACACAAGTGGGCACGTGACATAGATATGCAATTCGGGTTAATACACATGGCTACTCTAGCCAACTCACCTTTCCACCTCTGCAAGGTATGTTCAATGAGTTAATATTACACCCTTACTTAATTGCAATCATATTTACACGTCCACCACCAAAGAAATGCAAAAATATGTAATTAATATATCTGCCAGGTTCTCAGATCCCTGTTTATTTTAGAAAAAACTATGCACTTAACACACAAAAATCTGTTGTAGAAATATGTGTCTGAAAATGTAAATTCTCTCTCTAGACCGTGCAAACGTTTATTCAGAGCCTCAAAGCATCACTTAAAATGTTTTCATATATATAAAAATACAGTGTTCAGATTAAAGAAAAAGGATTACAAGAACATACAATTACACTAAATGCAGGACAGTTTATTAAAATAACAGGATAAACTTAAAACAGAAAACCCTATACATTACATTTCCATGTCAGGATTTTCTCCCAGAGAGGTCAATGCGAAGAAATGAGAAATCACGTGTTTGGTCAAAACACACCTCTGTTGAAATCTGATTTTCATAATACCTTGCTCAGAATGATGTACTATTTTTTCCACATTGAAACAACATAAGCCCACGTGTCTTAAATCAACTGTTAGATTCACAGTTTTATGACAGAGTAAAAAAAAAACCTACCGAACGAAGTTTAAATTTTGTCTCAGTATATAACCGCACTCATAACTTGCCGTCTATAATACTTAGACACAAGTGAGTCACATCAATAGATTCCGGTGGTCATGACGGACAGAACGAGTCTAACCATAACCATCTTGATCCTAAATTTGAGTGACAAATGGATATCTGTTCCTTTTTACCTGCTAGACCTCCCCTAACTGGCCTCAGTATATGTGCCACGGTTACACACATGTAACTCTTGGTATGTACACGTCACATGATATTCTCATTTTTAATTAAGTCCTTCAATGAAAGCATAATTATTCACAAACGTTTAGTTTTCTTTGAGGCTCGCAGGCTATTCTCAGGTTAGCGTTTAGGACCTTCTAAACAAAACATATGTCAGGATAGGGAGAATAATGGGCACTGAGTGTTTGCAAGCTGGAGGCAATGGAGCCCAATTTCATATCCAACATAGTCAGATGGTTCGAGTGAGTCCCTAGGAGTTGACCCTTGTGGGCCACTGCCTTCTCCACCTATGCCGGGTCCATTGCGTGGCCTGTGCAACATGTTTCATTTGCATACATTGCTTGTTACTGTCAATGAGACCGACCCGCTAGGAAGATGTGGGGAGTACAGACCGACCCGTACCCTGGATCTAGATCCTAAACTAGTAAGGATTGTTGGATCCAGTTCCAGCTTCGGCTAATAGGGCTGTAAGTCCCTCTTATAGAGGGGAGAAGCCGGGAGTTGTTAGATGTGTTGGGGTAGGTGAGAAGTGTAGGTGCCCCAGCGATGGGGGATAGAGCCCCTGGTGTGATGGATATAGAAGTAACTCATTTGTGTTCAATGTGTGTGGGGGGGAGGGGGGAATGTATTCTTGTGTTAGTAATACATTAACCTCTTGTAGCAATTAGGGGCCCATGCCATTTAAATCGCCTGTTTTTTCAGCGTTGCTATCATGGTATTCAGAAAGCTTCGATTACCTGTGATGGCAAAATTCCGTAAATAGGCGAGCAGCCTGCGACGTGAAGATTGCCTCTCTGAAAAGGGCTTACCCGGTGATTCATTTCCACTGCAGAGAGAGCTGCTCAGAGAGCCGCCTCTCCCTGCGCAAAACTCGCCCGAAATTAATGTTTTTTTAATATAAATTGTATTAATAGTGTAAATGAGCAGGGGGTCTCCGGAGCAGAAGCGTGTTTACTTCAGGTCCAGGGACCCCTGTTTTCCGAGATACAGGCCCTGTTATGGGTGCCGGTATATCCAATGCATTTTATTCCCATGGTCACGAGACGTGGGACATTTAAATGCATAGGAGATACCGGCACCCCATAATGGGGCCTGTATTTTGGGAAGCAGGGGTCCCCGGACCTCAAATCAACATGGTTCTGCCCCGGAGACCCCCTGCTCTTACACTAGTATACACTAGTATTAAAATTTATATGAAAACAGCTGCTATCCACAATAAACATTAAAAACACAACAACACTAATACCCACCTCATCTACCCCACATGATTGATACTATAGGCTGCGGGTGTCTGGGGGTCCTCAGGTGGTCCCAGCGGGTGTCTGTAGGCCATCAAGTGGTCCCCATGGGTGTCCAGGGTGTCCTCAGGTGGTCCCCGCGGGTGTCTGGGGGCTCTCGGATGGTCCCCGCTGGCCTGCGGTATCAATCCTGTGGCAAAATATTTTTTTTGCAATACATTGAAATAAATACACCGTATTCACTAAACCAAATAATATAACTTGAACTAATGTGACCTATCACATGGTATAGCACCCAATGGGATTGTCTTCAATCCCATTGACTTTAATACCATGTGATATAGCCATGTGGTTTTTAAGGATGTGACGTACCTCCCTTGGAGATGATGTCACATCCTTAAAAAAAAAAAAAAGTGGTGGGCACATGATACAGCGTCCAATCGGATTGGTTCTGTACCATCTGACCATAAAATGTGACGTCACAGGCCCTATATAAGGCCTGTACGTCTCATTTTGCCTCAAGAAGCTGACGGGAGACCATCCTGTTCTAGATTTACCATTGGGTTTTGGATTTGGATTTGGTTTTGGATTGACAGCTAAAGATAGAAGATTAAAGAAAATATAACAATAATGACAGATGAAGAAAGAAGATGGCAATAGAAGATAAAAGAAAGAAGATTTTTTTTACCTGATGATGATCTTCAAGGTGGATGGCGTTGGATTGCGGGTGACGACGTTGTGGTACGAGAGATTGCAGATACAAGGGATTCGGAGGGTGAAGACTTCTAAAGGTAAGTAAAATATTGAATGTATGTAAATGTCTAATTTTCAGTTTTTTTCATTATATTCATTTATTTTTATGTTTGTGATTGCCCATTGACTGATTATTTATTTATCTGTGACAGCAAATGCATTTTTTTGGCAAATGCTTCTTTTGAATTGATTGTAATTTTTTCTATTTGTTTTTATTGTTTGAATTCAATTGTGTGGATTTTGGATGGCTTATTTTTAGTACATTTTAGGATTGGTTAGCATTTTAAATTAATTGTTTTGTTGGATACTGGTTTAAATTCATTAATTGTTTTGTTGGTTAGTGCTTAAAATTAATTAATTATTTTATTGGTTAGTGCTTTTATTTATTTAATTGGTTGGCTAGTGCTTTTATTTCTTGAATTTAGGTGTTTAGGTGCTTGTGTATATCTTTTATTATTGTGTATTTTTGGCCTTCATGCTTTTTTTATTAGGGTGACCATTGACGGCTATAGTGGCTTACAGGCATACCCCGGTTTAAGTACACTCACTTTAAGTACACTCGCGAGTAAGTACATCTCGCTCAATAGGCAAACGGCAGCTCACGCATGCGCCTGTCTGCACGTCCTGAACTGCAATACCGGCTCCCTAGCTGTAGCAAAGGTGTGCGCAAGCGGGGAGACTATAGAGCCTGTTACAAATGCCGTATTTACATCAGTTATGCACGTATATGATGATTGCAGTACAGTACATGCATCGATAAGTGGGAAATGTACTTCACTTTAAGTACATTTTCGCTTTACATACATGCTCCGTTCCCATTGCGTACGTTAATGCGGGGTATGCCTGTATTATGCCCATATTATATGGGTATGATGTATCACTATGCCAATCAATGGGTAGAGGGTGGGTATAGTTGGCCCAGGTTGGGTGGTGGGGCCTCCCGGTGGGTAGCGGGGGAGGGTGGGTTAACCCCTTAATTACTATAGCAGTTATTAACCGCTAAGGAGGTTAAGGGGTTAGGAGCCATTAGATTGTATTTATTATTGTATTATTTCTGGCAATGGAGGACATGGACAGGCAGTATACTGATGAGGACACCCTTCATGATGGCAGGGGTAAATAGAAAGTTTAATTTAATTTATTTATTCTGGCTGGCTAATGTTTCTTTTTTATAATGGGAAAATGAGCTATTATCCATATCTGGATAATAGTTATTTTGCCCATTACTGTACTGTATGTGTTGTGGGGGGCGAGGGGTATTTATTTCAATGTATTGCAAAAAAAATTGCCACAGGATTGGTACCGCAGGGCATCGGAGACCCACGGAGACCACCCGAGGGCCACAGACACCAGCAGGGACAACCCAAAGACCCCTGGACACCCGTGGGGACCAACCGTGGGGACCACCCATGGAGACCACTCATGGGGACCAGGCGCAGGGACAACCTGAGGGCCCACAGACACCCACGGGGACCACTTGAGGACAGCTGGTCACCCGTGGGGACAACCTGAGGGCCCACAGATACCTGTGGGGACCACCTAAGGACCCCCTAGACACAAGCGGGGACCACCATAGGGCCCACAGACATCCGCAGGGATCACTTGATGACCCCCAGACAACTACGAGGACCCCCTGCTGGGACCACCTGAGAACCTCGAACACCCACAGTCACCCGAAGTGCCCACAGTCACCCGCAGGGACCACCTGAGGACACCCACGGCCTCTGGTATCAATCATGTGGGGTAGAGGAGGTGGGAATTAGTGTTTATTGTGGGTAGCGGGGGTGGGTGAAGTTGGTATTTCACACTTGGTGTGTAGCAGGAGGGGTTAACCTCTTCATTGCCTTAGCGGTTAGCCGCTAGCCGCTAGCCGCTAAGGTAATGAAGTTACCTGTAAATGCATTTTTATTGCATGGGATTCATGCCAGGTGTCTCCGGTGCTGATATTAATGGATATCAATCTGATGCAGGAAAAATGCATTTTTTTTCTTAGTCTCGTCTTGTCGGCTTCTCTGCAGTTTCTCCCCAGCCTCACACCAAATTTTCCTGGCGTGTTGATTTTGGGATAAACTCACCATTCTAGAGCCATAATTAGCCTCGATAACCTAATTGAGGCAACTAGAATTGCAAAAGTTTCAGATCCTGCCGATAAGTGGCTTATTTCCACTCACCCGGCAATTTTATTATGACAGCTGAATTTTTTGGCGATTCATGCCTTTATCGCGCACTTATCGAGGCTTACTGAATAGCAGTAGGCATTTTGGCTCATAAGTGCTCGATAAGTGGCTTATCTACGCTTATAGCATAGGCCCCTTAGTGGCCAGTAGCCATTTGTTGCCTATTGCTAGATGGCCACTTGGGCTATTAAGAGGTTAATATCAAAAGATCTATTCTAGGCATTCCCTTTTAAGTCATACAGTACCTAATGCCAGCATTAGGTGTGACTTAAATAACATGTCATTATTTCCCAACAATAAACTTCATTGTGCTTGCTGAATATAGTATGTGTATAATTTTGGCTCATTTGCATATGATTTAAGATAACGACCGTTATAAATAACTTACTCATGTTTTCTGCCGGAGTTGAACTGGGAAACCCTTATTTTATTTGTTTCAATGAATACTATAAACTATAAACATGTTAACAATATGTAAAATCGACAACCAGAGCATAGTGAATCTGGGCAAAGAGAGGCTTTAGCAATGACTATTAAGTAGCTTTGCCACCTCTCTCTTTCTGCTGCTAATACCTCTTGCTATACTTCCACACCACAAAGCCTCCTGTTTGTTACATTGTTTACCTACTTCCAAGTAAAGTATATACTAAAGAAGAATGAGATAATAACTTCATTCCCTTAAATGGATTTTTCCTATAATATCCAGTGCACTTTTTTGCCCAGAACTGCACCCGATTTTCACCACAGAAACGTTGATACATAATCACCACAATGTGTTGTGAATAGTATATAAAAGGGCAGCAGGTTGATGGAAAGCTAATACAAATAATAATTTTACAACAATGAGTATGAGGGAAACATGGACTTATTAGAGAAACGAAAAGAGGGATGTGACATACAGTACTGGGGGAGATGTATTTACGTAGAGAACGTGCACTTAAACGTTTGTTTTGACAAATTGTTTCATTTTCAGCTTCTTATGTTTGATGCAAACTGTTAGCCACAAAATTTACACCACCTTAGCCCTAGATGATTTTTTTTACGCATACATAAGATTAAAAAGTGACACAGAAATACCCCTAAAATCAAAGTGAGGCACAACCCTGTTGATTTAATACAAGTATTTACATGAAAAAAATAACAACATACAATTGTGTATGTGTGTGTGTGTATAAAGTATATAAGTAATATTTTTATATGCTATATGCTATATATAGCATATAAAACTATTACTTGTGAGCACATTCATATGTATTACACAGGTCTGAAACCCTGCTTTTCACCATTATCACCTAACATAGTGCTTGCACTGTAGCAAGGGATTCTGGGAAATTACATGCAAATGAGCACACAGTGCAGACGTGTCGAAGACATGTGAATGTGCTCACAAGTTATATTTTTATATGATATATGCTATACAGTGGAGGGTTTTTAGTCACCTTTTCATCCCTTCTGAATATTAGTTATATGCTCAGCAAATCTGAGCTTTAATTTTCTGGTTGTTACCACCTATATTGTTTGTTGCAAGGACATTTAATGAGGTAAACTACTATATAATTGATAAAATGATTGATGGTAAATTCACTTTTGGTTTTGGAAGATATAAAGTTCTTAACCTGTATTGGTTCATGCACATTAAGTTTACACCTCATGCACTTAAAGAAACCTTTTGTTTACAAAAATATGTGGGATACTGTTTTGTTCTTAGAGTTTTTTAAACAGCTTAGGGCCACTTTCTTTTTGAGTGTATCTGCCTTAGTGAAAATTAGAACCAAATGCCAATGTTTTTTGATCACCCGCTTAATCTTATGTGCTAATGCATTGTATTGCGTTATAAAGGGAACATTGAGAGCTTCATCGGTAGAGTTACAGACTGAATCCTTCTAATTTGTATATTTAAGTAGCTCTAATATATCAAGGTTTTACATTTTTTGATAAGCAGCATCCAAAATGGCATCCTTATAGTGTTTACTTCTGAATTTTTCGATGGTAGCACTCGCTTGTTCCTCAAATACATTATTTTGACTGCAATAACGTTTAATTCTTTGTAGTAATCCATAAGGAATATTCTCCAACCATTTTGGAAAATGGTTAATGTTGACTTCTATATAATTGAAACAACTAACTGGTTTGTGATATTTTTTTGTACATATATTGATGTCCTCAATATATATCAAGAAATCAAGAAATTCTAATTGTGTTGTGCTTAATTTGACCGTGAAAGTTAAATTAAAAGTGTTAGACTTTAAATCATCTATAAAAATTGATAAAGTGTGGTGATCACCCTCCCAAACAAAAAACAAGTAATCTATATAATGTTTCCAGAGCACCAGGGTTGCGCTGAATCAATGCGGTTACCAGTTGTATTTGTCCTCCTACAGCCCCATAAGGAGATTTGCATAGCTCGGTGCAAACCTTGGATCCATGGCTGTACCCTTGATCTGCAAAAATATTTCCTCATTAAACAAAAAAAAATTGTGTCAGTATAAACAATCATTTGGATGATGAAATCAATTTGTGTGTCTGTGAATGTGCCCTCTTTTTCCCAAAAATATTTTGCTGCACACCCCTGATTGTGCTCAATAACAGTGTAAAGCGATGTGACATCGCATGTGACTAAAGTGTAATTGCTAGTCAAGTTAATTCATTGAGTATATTGAGTACCTGAGTGGTGTCTTGTAAATAAGATCGTAATTTTTTTAACCGTTTTGTGCTGTTTAAAATCAATGAAAGATGATAAATTTGAAGTGATGGATTTGACCCCCGAGACAAAGGGTCTCCCTGGGGGATTTACAGGATCCTTATGTTACATAGTTACATAGTTACATAATTACATAGTAGATGAGGTTGAAAAAAGACGTACGTCCATCAAGTTCAACCTATGCTAAATTTAGACAACAGATACTTTATTCTATATCTATACTTACTTATTGATCCAGAGGAAGGCAAACAAAAAACCCCATTAAGGGGAAAAATTAATTCCTTCCTGACTCCTGACTCCTGACAAGAATTGGCAATCGGATTAATCCCTGGATCAACATCCTTCCCATGTATACTTATTTGGTATATCCCTGTATACCTTTCCCATCTAAAAAGATGTCCAACCTTTTTTTGAACAAATCTATTGTATCTGCCATCACAGTCTCCATGGGTAATGAATTCCACATTTTAACTGCCCTTACTGTAAAGAACCCTTTCCTTTGTTGCTGGTGAAATTTCCTTTCCTCCAACCTTAAGGGATGGCCCCGAGTCCTTTGTACTGCCCGTGGGATGAATAGTTCTTTTGAAAGCTCCTT
The DNA here is from genome assembly GCF_040206685.1 of Ascaphus truei. Classification (NCBI taxonomy): domain Eukaryota; kingdom Metazoa; phylum Chordata; class Amphibia; order Anura; family Ascaphidae; genus Ascaphus; species Ascaphus truei. The sequence continues at coordinate 53,499,653 of NC_134485.1, forward strand.
GTATTGTCCCTGAATATATTTGTATATAGTTATCATATTCCCTGTTAGATGCCTCTTTTCTAATGTAAATAAATCTCATTTAGCTAGCCTCTCCTCATAAGTTAGAATGTCCATCCCCTTTATTAATTTGGTGGCTCTTCTCTGCACTCTCTCTAGTTTCATAATGTCTTTTCTTATGATTGGTGCCCAAAATTGTACTCCATATTCAAGGTGTGGTCTTACTAATGCTTTGTAAAGGGGCATAATTATGTTTACTTCCCTTCCATCTATTGCCCGTTGTAGTTTGGGTAAGTGGTAAAATACTGGCAGGGTGTTTTTTTTTTATGAGAATGAACTCAAATTCTTCCTAACCTTTCTCACAATGCACCTCCTATCCCTGTTTCCCTCAATACCTACACCCAAATCTATATCTGTTACAAGTTGCCTGCTTTCAGAGACCTCAATTTCCTGACTGTTTCCTTCCTATTAAATCCATAAAGCTCCACCTTCTATTCCATTGCAGTAGGTGCTTAGGTGATACCGTTATGCCCTGACATTGCAGCATTGGAGTTGTGCAGTGGCACAGATTGTGTAATGTGACAGCACTCTGCAACTCTCACATTGCCGGAACCCACAGTAGTCCAGGCTGACATCATCCTCTGAGGTCTCTGATGAAGCATTGACCTCTCAGTGGGTGCCTTTATGAGGCAAGAGAATACACAAAACCTGCCTGTTTCAGCCAGCATTGAAAAAAAAATTTAAGCACAGATATTCACTCAAAATAACGTGTTTATAAATCTAAACACATGATATAAAATATAACAAAAAAGGGAATATAATCTTCCACTAGTGAAAAAAGAAGGGAAAACAGAAGTGGAAGCACTGAAATATATAACAAAAAATTTGTGAACGATATAAATTTATTAAGGTATATATAATGCAGTCTCTTAGGTATAGTGCTGCTCCATCAGAACGAGACATTTTCTAATCATCTAACAAACATGCTACAGCAACATCAAGAAGATCAGGTAATATTTAAAGGAGATAAAATGTAGTCTAGAGCAAGCTCCAATGCACATCACAAACCTATATTGTACCTAAACTCTACAGTTCTTAGGCTCTCTCCATAGTAGGATGCGCTAGCTTCCACGTTCCTCCTCTGCGGTTTCGTGCTTGCAAAAGAAACTTGTTTGTATTGCGAAGCGCCGCTCTCCCTGTAGCGCATGTGCACACGCTTGTGCGCGCGCACTATGCACTATTGCATTGCCATCCCAGCGTTTGTTTTGGCGTGAGCTACGTAGCCTGCACTATGGATGAAGCCTTACCCTGCTGATTGTGTAACATAAGTGCATAGACATTATATAAGCACTAAACCTTCCCCAACTATTTTACATCGTTATACTTGTATGCAGTACTCTGCTAAAAGTATGTATTGTATTATATTGTGAAACAAGTGTAATCTAAATTCAAAACAAATCTAATCTAAGGCGACCACAGTCATGTGCAAAGTCACAGTGCTCTTTGGCATTGCAATGTTATATTAACATAAGAAGGCTAGAGCTGTGTGACTTTGTAATAGTTTGAATTCTGTTTTATTTTGTTTACAGATGTTTGTTGATGAGTGGACAGAGGGGGGGGAGGGAGTAAGGGACTGCATCATTATAATAATGCTAGTATGTACAGTATATCTTTTATAGCTGTATTTAGCACTTTAAAAGAGAGACAAAAAAGTACAGGGAATTATAGTATAAGTGCAACAAATTAGACAATAGGAAAGGAACATGCCTGCCCTGGAGAGCTTACAATCGAAGTGGTATGATGGGAAACTTATGGAGACAGCAGGTGAGGGAATAAATGTAGTAGATGGCAGTCTTTGGTTGGAATGACTGTGGGCGTGGGACAGTAGCCATGAGTCTAAGCTATTGGATGCTTCATTTAGAAGGTGAGTTTCAGGTTAGTCTTAAATGTGGGGAGAGAAGGTGCATGGCGTATACTGAGCGAAGGAGTTCCACAGGTAATGGATGTCACAGGAGACCAGGACTATCAAACCAGTGATCAATTCGCCAGACAGAAATGTCGAGTTTATAAAATTAATTTATTTGAAAAACAAATATCCACAAGTATTTAGAGTAAATCAACACACACGTACACACACGTACACACGTACACACACACGTACAACTGGGGTTACCCTAACAACTTGGGTGCAGGGACCTTCCTGAAGAAGGTTCTTTCTTCCTGCAATGTCCGCTGCAGCTTCTCCCACTTACTCACAGCTCCTTCCCTGCTGCCTCAGCTAAAGAACGCTGAACTCACAGCTAAAGCTGAGCTGAGCTTATCTGATCTAGCTAGTGGTCTCCCTCCCCCCAGGTGTTTGCAATATGACCCGCCTCTGATTGGTGGGTGGAAATGCAACAACAAACACAGTTACAGGCTAAGAGTTACTTGGAAAGATCACAGACCAATTTGCAACATTCCAGCTAAACATAACATTAACCCCTTGTTCTTGAAGTGCTGGAACCAGGCGTACAATACAGATTATATATATATATATATATATATATATATATATATATATATATATATATACATACTGTGACAAACGCCCCTCTTTTGTAGTGCTGACGTCTGTCTGGGTTCTTCCCGACACAGTCTTCTAGGGTTATTTAATACAAAAAACAGGATCATGCAAAGTATTAAGCTGCTTAATTCAGGCTTCTACCTGCTTTATTTTCATCCAAGTAAGGTACTGCAGCTTTAACATGTGTAGGTTAGAGGTACTCAGATACTTTCATTCAGCAGTTCACTCATTTCATTGTTACAGTATTTCCCACACTGTTATTTCAAGTAAAAAGAAACCAAATTATATAAACAAAATCCTATCCCATTCAGGGATCTAACTACACATAGAATCAGTCTCTCTAACAGCTGCTGGCCAACTAACCTGGTTCCCCAGCTTAAAACAATGCTCTCTCATTTAGGGTCACTTAGATACAGCACAGTCTTTTAGCAACAGCAGTAAACATTTGTTTGGTCTTATCTGTTCGTGGTGGGAACTCGGTCCCGTGTCCAGGCAAATCCTCTGGTACTGTGATACGTGGAGGGGCCGTCAACCCCGATACTGGATGCAGGGGAGCAGCGATACCCCCAGCCTCCAGGCTCCAAGGAGAGAGAGAGAAATGCAAAACCTCTCTGCTCTAAATACCTGTGCATGTGATTAGAAGAGCAGGTGAGGGAGAACTAGAGCCATGGTAATCTGTGGTCTGGATTTTCCATCCAGCTGCCTGAGTTAATGGGAAGCTGTGGAACGGATCATTTGTAACTATTCCTGCACTTTCTGCTCTAAAATGGGGCAGAAAGCTGCCTAACATCTTTGGACTATGTCACATATCCCCCTCCCCAGCTCACACCTACTGGGGTGAGCGGCCATGGACCTCACTGGGGTGAGCGTCCTACCTGAAATACTTGAGCTAACTCCTCAGTACAACATTAAGTATTCACATGACACGAATATGAACTTTTTCCACGGCAATTATGGACAATAGGTTTCGTCATAAGAGACTATACTTGGCAAACATATTTTTTTTTTTTTTTTTTTTTTTTGTTGCTCTCTATTAGGGAACTATTTTGAAAAATAAATGTCTAGCACACATTCTTGCAACCCAGGATCTGCTAAATATATTCACAAAACCAGACAATTTCTATTACCTCCCTGGGTTTTTCTACTCTAGAATATGAACCTCATTATAAATTTACCAACCGAAAAGGGCATTTTTTTTTTTTTCCCATATTGTAAGCAACCAATATTTTTTTTTTTCCTTATACTACAGCCTTGTAATCTTAAGGGCCATCAACCCTGTATATTAATTTGTAGTTTAGCTACATTTTCAACACAGAGAACCAATATAACATTGTAATATTGACAAAATGCTTATTTGCAAAGTTAAGTGTCCGTGACATAGTCCACACGTGTAATAAAAAAAATAAATCGGTCAGTTCCCCCAAACATTTTTTTTTTTTTTTTTTTTGACTTCCAGTCTATTGCATCCTTTGACTTTATTTCATAGCCCGCTGCAACCTGCAAATGACTGGACTGTTTCTTTAGCTTCTGATGAGACCCTTGGACCGGATTCTCCTTGGCTCCACAGTGTGGTCCAGATTGGTGAGATATGGAACTATTCAGGCGCCGTGTTAACCTTCGTTGTTTTTTCTTTTCAATCTTTGATTTCCCTTTTGTGGCCATTACCAGGCCTTTGGGTTTTGGAGACCTAGTTGCCTCTGTACAAACGTAGTCCATATTAACCACGTCATCAGGATCTGTCAACAAGTTTGTGTTTTCAGGAACTGCCACCCACTTGGCTAAAACATCTTCTGTGGTGTCCTGGGTGTGTCCACTGGTTTGATAATCTTCTGGACAACGTAAATGAAATTGAGGATCTGGATTTTTGAATCCCAGATCAGGGAGAATATTCTCAGGAGGGTGCCTATCTGTTTCTGGAATAACAGCAGCAC